>NC_079222.1:27849165-28054165 GCF_029633865.1 Lampris incognitus
GGCGATTTTTTTTTGTTTTAATCTTTTTTCTTAAATTTTCCCCCTTTTTCTCCCCAATTGTATCCGGCCAATTACCCCAGTCTTCCGAGCTGTCCTGGTCGCTGCTCCACCCCCTTTACCGATCTGGGGAGGGCTGCAGGCTACCACATGCGTCCTCCGATACATGTGAAGTTGCCAGCCGCTTCTTTTCACCTGATAGTGAGGAGTTTCACCAGGGGGACAAAGTGTATGGAAGGTTCATGCTATTCACCCCAGTTCCCCCTCCTCCCTGAACAGGCGCCCCGACTGACCAGAGGAGGTACTAGTGCAGCGACCAGGACACATACCTTCATCTGGCTTCCCACCCACAGACATGGCCGATTGCCTCTGTAGGGACACCTGACCAAGCTGGAGGTAACACGGTGATTCAAACCAGCGAGATCCCCATGTTGGTAGGCAATGGAATAGACTGCCACGCCACCCGGACACCCACCAGGATTTGGCTATTTCAGTGACAACCATCGCTTGTAGATGTATAAAGTCGAGCACACAGCCATGCAATCTCCATAGACAAACACTGGCATTAGAATGGGTCGTACTGAAGAACTTAGTGACTTTCAATGTGACACTGTCTTAGGATGCCACCTTTCCAACAAGTCAGTTTGTCAAATTTCTGCCCTGGTCATCTGTAAGTGATGTTATTGTGAAGTGGAACTGTCTAGGAGCAACAATAGCTCAGCCACAAAGTGCTGGGCCACACAAAGCCACAGAATGGGACCACTAGGTACTGAGGCGTGTAAAATATTCTGTCCTCGGTTGCAACACTCACTACCGAGTTGCAAAGGGCCTCTGGAAGCAACATCAGCACAAGGACTGTTTCTTAAGAGCTTCATGAAATGGTTTCCATGGCTGAGCACGACCATCGGATGGAGGATTGGTGAAAGCACACTACCATTGGACTCTGGAGCAGAGGAAACGCGTTCTCTGTGATGAATCACGTTTCACTATCTGGCAGTCTGATAGGTGAATCTGGATTTGACAGATGCCAGGAGAATGCTACCTGCCCGAATACATAGTGCCAAGTGTAAAGATTGGAAGCAGCAATACTGGTCTGGGGCTGTTGTTCATGGTTTGGGCTTGGCCCCTCAGTTCAGGTGAAGGGAAATATTAATGCTACCACATACAATGACATTCTAAAGAATTTTGTGCTTCAATCTTTGTGGTAACATTTTAGAGAAGAACCTTCCCTTTTTCCCGTGCACAAAGCAAAGTCCATAAACACATAATAATGATAATAATAATAAACATTTTATATAAAGGCGCCTTTCATGACACTCAAGATCACCTTACATCAGATACAATAAAAAAGCAGTAAAAACATGGGTGCAATCAACAATAAAACAATCAATAAGCAAAAGAGCATACATCAGCAGGAGTTAAAAAAAAGTTGAATGTGATGCTGTTCATGCTGTTAAAATGAGGATGCTAGTTTAAAAAAAATGGGTTTTATGAGCAGTTTTGAATTCTGTAATGGAGTCCAGTAAGCAGATGTGACGGGGAATGGAATTCCAGAGTTTGGGTGCAGCAAAGGAGAAAGCCCTGGCACCCATTGTGCTGAGGTTGATGTCTGGTAGGGCTAATAATCCTGCTGGTGAAAACCGCAGGGTGAGAGATAGGGTGTAAGTCTGAAGGAGGTCTGTGAGATAAGCAGAGGATAGATTATGAAGAGCTTTGAATGTTAATAATAAAATGTTAAAATTAATCTGCTGTGACACAGGAAGCCAGTGTAATTGAATCAGCAGGGGAGAGACATGGTCAGTGGGCTTTGAATGTGTAATAATCCATGCTGCAGAATTCTGGATGAGTTGAAGTCGGTGAATAAGTTTGTTGGGGATGCCTGCCAGGATCACATTGCAGTAGTCAATGTGTGATTTGACCGAAGCATTGACTAAGACTTTCGTGGATAGTTGTGTTAAAACAGGGCATAGTCTGGAGATGTTTCGCTGATGGAAAAAGGCAATCCGGGAGACATTGTTTATATAACTGGAAAAGGAAAGGGTACTATCTAGGATAATGCCAAGGCTCTTAGCCTGCTCTAGCAATGGGGAGTGAGAAAACAGTATTTTTTGAGAGTGTAGACTTGGTGCCAATGAGGAGTAGCTCAGTTTTACTATCGTTAAATTTCAGATAATTGTTAGTCATCCATATCTGTATATCATGGAGACAACCAGTGAGGGTACTGGAGGGGAGGGTGGAAGTGGGCTTGGTGGACACATAAAGCTGTATATCATCAGCATATCAGTGGAATTGGATACCATGGTGCCATAAGATGTTGCCAAGAGGGACAAGGTAAATAATAAACAGGAGTGGCCCCACCACTGGCGGAGGGCGGGACTGAGTGCAGCAGCTCCAGAAGCTTATCCAGGATATCAGGGACTGATGGATGTTTCTGATTATGGACTCCCCAACTGTTAATGTGGCAGGGGAGAAAAGGGGACAAGGAGATGTCGGTTCTCATGGTAGGAGAGTACATGATTCACACTGTGTGTTGAACTTGCCAACTGGGAATATGGTGCCCAAGTAAGCACCTTGTTTGTGACAAGGCAGCAACATCAGCTCTGAGTATGGATTTCCCTGGGGGCTCAGGGAAAGGAAGACTTTGAGAGTATCTAATCACAACCTCTTTCAGGATCTTATGACGGGAAAAGGAGGTCGGCATCTGAGATGAGGGCTGCTGTCTTGGCTTCATAGTTGGATGGCGGTCCAACACTGCTAGCCACTAGCAGAGAAGCTGCGGCGTCGGAAGGCGCCATTTTTGCAGAAAGGTCCATATCAGGACACGTTGGAACCACAGGAACATCGGCAGGATGGACCGGAGTGTCATCAGACAGGGTCATGTAACAGTTGGAGAGGCTTAGGCGAGGGGGGAGGCAGCCCCGTCCCAGCCTCTCTTGCTACCGCAGACCACCACTTCGGCCCAGGATGACTGGTTAGGTGTGAAGCAGGAAGACAGCCATGGATAAGTGGAGGGGGTCCCACAGAGCTGTGTCCTGGATGGTTGCACTGAGAGGGGCAATTTGTTTGGACTGCCCAGAAGCCACATTCATGAAGGTGATCAAAAGGGAGTCTTTCTTATGCAGTTCATCAGAAAGCTGTTGAACATTCTCTTCAAGGTCAGCGATCTTTCTATTTGCTTTCTAGTCCTCACAGGGCAAAGTTGGCACAATTGTTTGATTAGCTTAGCCACAGGCTAGAACTAAGCAATATACAGCCCAGCACCACAGAATCGGAGGCTTCAGTGTGATCAAGTCAGCGTAGGAGCCGATGATCGAATAAAATAATAATGATGGCAGCAAAAATTAAAATGGTCTCCCAATGAGTTGTTAAAAGTTATTAGTTATTAAAGTTAAAAGCAAGCAGAGCAACAAACAAACAAACTGTCAGCTGGGAGCCAGATGTGACATATGATGTAACATGTCTTTATGCATGCTCAATAATCCAGGTAAGGAAATCACAGAAAGTTGAATCAGTTCATCTCGACACAACATTTATTGGGAGAAACGTTTCATCACTCATCTAAGTGAGTTCTTCAATTTCAAATGACTGCAGGTATCCCCACCCTTATAAACAACACAGTTGTATAACGACTGATCCAATGATTAGTTTTAATTGTCATGACCATTAACTAGAGTTACAATTGCCATGTAACTCTAGTTAGACCCGGAAAAATATCAAGGACCCAACTCCAGTTCTTCTTTCCATTGCCTTGGTCAGGGGTACAGGCAGGAGTATTAACCCTAACGTACATGTCTCTTTGATGGTGGGAGGAAACCGGAGCACCTGGATGAAACCCATGCAGACACGGGGAGGACATGCAAACTCCTCACAAAAAGGACCTGGGATGAGGGCATCCGGGTTGTGTGGTGGTCTGTTCTGTTGCCTACCAACACGGGAATTGCCGGCTCAAATCCCTGTGGTACCTCCGGCTTGGCCAAGCATCCCTACAGACACAATTGGCTGTGTCTGCGGGTGGGAAACCGGATGTGGGTATGTGTCCTGGTCGCTGCACTAGCGCCTCCTCTGGTCGGTCAAGGCGCCTGTTTGGAGGGGGGGGTGAACTGGGGGGAATAGCGTGATCCTCTCAGGTGCCACGTCTCCCTGGCGAAACTCCTCACTGTCAGGTGAAAAGAAGCGGCTGGGTACAGGTATCAGAGGAGGCATGTGGTAGTCTGCAGCCCTCCCTGGATCAGCAGAGGGGGTGGAGCAGTGACCAGGACAGCTCAGAAGAGTGGGGTAATTGGCCAGATACAATTGGGGAGAAAAGGGGGGGGAACCGAACCCCCCCCCCAAAAAAATGGACCTGGGACAGCATGGGGTTCAAACACAGGACCTTCTTCCTGTGAGGCAGCAGCACTAACCACTGGCCCATCATGCCACCCAAATTAAACAGGGTGTGCCATTACAGCCTATTAACTCAGTGACCTATAAATCTCTAAGTTTCTGTTTTCTATTAGTTTACCATAAACCAAGACATACTGATCAGTACTTAAGATTTGATTCTCATCATCCACTGGAGCACAAACTAGGAGTCATCAGGACGCTGTACCACTGAGCTGACAACGTCCCCACCAACACAGCAACCAGGATAGGGGAGAAATCCCACATTAAACAGACCCTGGTTAAGTGTGGTTATCCTAAATGCGTGTTTGTCAAAGCCAGGAAGATGCCCAAACAGTGCACCAGCCGATCGAAGAGAGGAGAAGGACAACCACTGTCTAAGCGTAAACCAGTGGTGATTCTGTATGTGGCGGGAGTGTCGGAACAGTTAAGATGCATATTTTCCAAACATTGCATTTCAGTTGCTTTCAAACCCCAAAACACGCTGCACCAGAAGGATCAGGTCCCCCAGCACAAACAGAGAAATACTATAGTGTACGCTGTTAAGTGCCAGGAGGATTGCTATGACTTGTACATCGGGCAAACCAAATAGATGCTGGCAAAGAAGATGGCACAACACAGCAGAGCTAACGCATCAGGCCAGGACTCTGCACTCTACACTGATCTACAAGCCAATGGCCACTCTTTCAAGGATGAGGATGTGCACATCTTTGATAAGGAGGAACGCTGGTTTGAATGGGGAGTCAAAGAGGCCATCTATATTAAGAGAGACTGACCATCCCTGAACTGGGGGGCAGAGGCGGGCTAAGAGTATGTCTGTCGCCATCTTACAATGCTTTGATTGTAACTATTCCCCACTTCTCTATGAATAGTACACATGGCCATTGTAACTCTAGTTAATGGTCACATCAGTTTGCATATGAAACCAATTGTTGGTCCGGTCATTATGCAACTGTGCTGTTAGTAAGGGTGGCGACACCTGCTGTCAGTTGAGACTGACGAAGTCACTTAGATGAGTGTTGAAACATGTCTCCCAATAAACTGTCCAGATGAACTGATTCAACTTTCTGTTGTTTCCATAAAGACATGGTTTACCAAGTTCGGTGTGGAAGAACTCGACAAGCCTACACAGAGCCCACTAATGCTCTTGTGCGTTTGTAGGCGGAATGTTCTTTATGACTGTTTGAGTCAGCTGACATTTATTCAATTTACTCAATTTCCCCTTGGGGATAAACAAAAGTATTCTGATTCTGATTCAGGAGAAATTTCCTGAGATCATGCCTGCCTTGCAACTCCCACTGTTCAAAGAGGTAGAGCTTGATTTTCTTGAGGAATATTGGAGAGCCCTCAAGCCCATTGCCATTACAGTTGACTGCCTTCAAGGTCAGACCTCATGCTACTATGGTGAGCTCATATACCTACACTCTTTGCAGTTCAGGCTAAACTGCATGACCTGCAAGCTTCAAAATGCGGTACTGCTCACATATCTTGCAAGCTTTGAGAAAAGGTTCAGTAGCCTATTACTGCTGAAGACTGATGTCAATGAAGCCATCTTGGCTACAGCAACCCGCTCGTTTTTCAAGATGAGGTGGCTGCCTCCCAAACTAGCTGCAAAGAAGAGGATACATCACCTGTTCCTGCACTCAGCTGAAGAGTTTGGCCTTGTGTCAGAAAGTGAGACTGCCTCATCAAACACCGCTGAAGAGAATGAAGACAATTTCTTCATTTTCTCTGACCAGGGTACAGGCAAACTACTCTCACTTCAGTGTCTTAAGGTTAAACTGCAATTTCTTGAATTAACCATCAAAAATGAATATTCATTCATTACAAAATAAATGAGTAGCTAGTTTCATATCATGTTTTTAAACATTTTCGTGATATTACAAATCCTTGAATTTAATGTAAATTCATAACAACCTTATTTCCCTCTCTGCCTCTACTGTTTCCGATCCCAACAACAGGATCTGAGAGCCAGTTGGGCAGAGAGATATTGCCCAGCCACAGAAAAACAGTTGCTGTGGCTGGGCTGGGCGAGACCCTTCCCTTTCTGAAGGACCGCAGAAAAGACCTCTCCTCGCTGGATTTATATTCACTGATTAAGCTACTCTTTGTGAGATTCAGCACCACTTTGCCATCATCGGCACCAGTTGAGCATCTCTTCTCCTTTGCAGGCATGGTTGACCACCCTCACAGAAGGCGATTAACATCTGAACTGATGGAGAAATTAGTTGTGCTGAAAAACAACTAAAATGGAAATGGAAGGACTGTCATGTTAGGGGGTACACAGAGGAGTATACTCGTTTTTTAGGTTGTTGTTGGCATTGGTGGAAGGGGGATCTTCTCTTTTCTACTACTTTGTACTGTATCATACTCTGTTGTAATGGTACTGTTATATGTCTTTTGCACTAATCAGATTGTTTGCTTGTAAAGTTGGAGATCTCAGAAATGTACTTACTCCACTGCGCTTATATTTATTGCTCTTGAAAAAGGCATCAGTTTTATGTCTTCTGAAAGAGCTGCATCACTATGGCCTAACTGTTCAGTTTCCCCAGTTGCATTTCAATTGGCTGTTCACTAAGTCAGTCAATGGTCGCTTTGACTGACAGAAGTCCCCCAGCATGCACCCCTGAATTCACAGCCTCCCACCTCCAAGATATCCTGATTGGCCACTTCAAATCTATGATGTGGGGACATTAGCAGAGCTCATCTTTTCAATGTAGGGGGGTTAAGGTCAGACCTATACTGAGGCTACTGAATGCCTAAAAGGTGATATCAGTTTGTATAAAATGTATTTTTAAATTACAGATTTCTTGTATTTTGATTAAATACATTTTCTCATACCAGTATTTTGTATTTTATTTTGATACATTTGATGAGCAAGTATTTGTAAATTTGTAACAAGATACTTTTTGGTGTATTTGCGCCCATCTCTGGCAACAATGTCCCCTGAGCTAATGTTAACTGGACAGAAGAGAGACCCTTAAAGATACTGAACAAATATGAAACAGTAAGGCGATAATAATGATAAACGTACAGATAATTAACCAGTATGAGAATAGATACACAAAGCGAGGGAAATAAAAGATTTCTTGTGAGAATTTGACACACAGAAATGAAACAGAACTGAAAAAATACAGAAATGTAAAAAAAAAGCATACTAAAATGCAGCGTCAGGCTAAAGCAGAACAGGAAAGTCTATCTGACCCATAGACCATCACCTGAGAGGGTACTCTATTGTGCATGTCTCTCCACTATTGGGTAGGATCCTGTTACTTAGCCACAAAGTGGCAGTTAGGCCCCTGAAAGAGATAGCACTCCTCATGGGCCACTGACTGACACTTGACATCACCCTGGGCAACATACATTTAGGGGGCTTCAGGCGTTTCGAGAAACCTGACCGTTACAGGTCTCCATCAAATCATACAGTACAGTCCAACACTTCCTATGTAATGTACAATACTGTAAGAACACAGACTGGCACAAGGTGGTATAAACTGGATTTAACTAAGCTGAAGTAATGTCACGACCAGCGGGGGTGAAAAATTAAAATTACCCGTGTGACTGAAAATAATAAAGGCAAAAATATAAATATATTTGAGGTTTTTTTTTTAATTTTGTTCTACAGTATTTAATTGTAACCACAGTTACAGAGCTTTTTACTTCATGTATCCTATTTTTTATTAGATGAATTTGACAATTATGTATTATAAAACAATACAACACTGAACCTGAACTGCACACAAATACAACCAGCATCACACACACATGCCATGCCATTACCTCTCTAACTTCCAAAGCCATGTGAGTCATGGTTGAAGCGGTCTTGTGTGATGAGCCTGATAAATCCAAATGACTGTCAACTACCGCTGTCAGGTAAAGGATATGATGACAGATACAGCCTCGCGTGGCTGCTTTAGTAGCCTAACAATTCTGTCATGACAAAGCCCCTTAAGATAACACAGATATTTCCCATAAACTATCACTACACAATGGTCACCGCTGTTCTCTTTCTGCCAAGGTTTGAATCCGTCTCTGATTCACATGCTCTCTGCCAGATCAGGCCCAGTTCTGAAGCCTGGCACAGAAAGCTGGAAGGGTGAAGGGTGGTGCTGATGCTTCCTTCCGGACCGCTGTCCCTGCTTTGTCCATAATGAGTTGGTAATGAGCTATCTGGCTACAGACACACTATGATGATGAATCATTTATGAGGTCCAGGTAGCAAATGCTCTGCCAGCACTTCATTTGAGTGTTCGAACATCCACACGGTCTTTTTAAGTAAGAATGTGCCCGTGTGCCCATGTGTGTGTGTGTGTGCCCGAGTGCCTGTGTGCCCACGTGTGTGTGCATGCCCGTGTGTGTGTGTGTGTGTGTGTGTGTGCCCATATGTGTGTGTGTGTTCCATGTTTTTGCGTGTGTGCATCCGAGTGAGTTTATGCATGCGTGTGTTTGAGCGTGGGCATTTTTTTTTCCAGGTATGTAACACAAGGATGTTGTAACTCTAACCTCCTATAGCTCTGTCCATACCCACCTCATCCTCCTCCCCACAAAAATACACTACCAGTATTCTATTACTGATCTTTGATTAGTTAGATGCATTTCTACGTAATTACAGGCCATTAATTAGTAGCAGAAAGATCAGCCCCGTTAGGGGACAGCCTTTACATATTCAGCACATCTATCGCAATGTCTAACCTCGATATATTTTCATGTTAAATATGCTGTCAGGATTTTCATGCATTTTGCTGGTGCGATCTTCAACGCAGTACATCCCTCTTATTAATATTTTTCTTTATGCTACCCAAGGGATTATGCCCTCATTTGAAGAAATTTTTATATATTCCAAATAGTTGAATAATATGTAAATGATTGCTGTCATCAGTCAAATAAAAATATCAGTTTTATTTGATACCCCTTTGCAGTTGCTTTTATATTAAATAAAAAAGTGGTGCCAGTTCTGTTACCGCATCTTTCTCCTGGGGAACAGGTATATGAGTTGTGGCATGTTTATGGCGAGGGGAGCGTAACAGTGTCCCTACATTCAGTCTGTTTAAATTTTAAATTGAGCAACCTGTAAGCATCAACGAAGGCATCTTATCTTACATTACTGCATTAAGATAAGCAGGCGGGCGAAGTGACATTAGAGAGCGCGCAAGAAAAATCATTACCATCAACATAATGCAATTCAATTAAGCAAATTGACAATAATAATAACCTTATATAGGCTCTATTAAATCTTTAAACAGAACCTATTCTTAGATTTGGCCTCTCAGAACACATCTACACACATATACACAAAAGCGTGCCCAACTAATGCTGAGCTCTGTACTTATCACACTTTTTTGATTTAAAGTGTCTCTGTTAAACTTGGGATGTCATTTCAAGATATATGTTTCATGCTAAGTGTGGCAATAATGACACCACATATCAACCAAGTCCTGCTGTTGTGCCATCGGTTCTTGTCTCTCTCCCCTTTAAAGCCATAACCTGGATTTTTTTTTTCAATCATGTAGTGTTGGAACCCTATTGAATAAGGAATATTCAATAATATTCAATATTCTGCTCAATATGGAGCTGCCAGGGAAGAGGAAAAGAGGAAGGCCAAAGAGGAGGTTTATGGATGTGGTGAGAGGACATGCAGATGGCTGGCATGACCAAGGGCATAGGAGAAAGTTTTATATGGGGGGGGGGGGCAAAATCTTGTAGTGGGGTTGGGGGTATGCGCCCCCGGAATTTTAAAAAAAACTGTTTTAAACTGCCATTTTACAACAGTTTTCAGCAAGGAAAAATATGTTTTATGACCATATGATAAGGTCTCCCCCAGAAGATGGGATTGTTAATAAAGAGTATAGAACAGTGCAAGAAAGCAATATGCAACAAAGTGCAACAAAATATGCATTTAACCTGCCTGTAATGCATACTGTAAATGCTGTACAGCTTTGTAAGGTCAGGTTGCTGTACTTTATGCAATGTTTTAATTTCTCTGTATGTAGTACTGTATGTGTGTGTAGTGTTATTTTATGACCATACTGTATGTATGTATGCATGTATGTATAGTAGCACTGTATGACAGTACTACAGGCTGTAGATAAAGGGTCCAGGGTCTGTTGGTAGATAAATGACAGGCATCCATATTAGTATCAGTTATATTGGAGTCTAAGGACAGGATTTTGTGTTGCTGTAAAGCCCCCTAAGGCATAATTTGTAATTTGTGATATTGGGCTATACAAATAAAACTGACTTGACTTGACTTGACTTAAATAGCTAGCAAATTTACCTAACAGCTTAGCAACACATTATGAAGTTACGAAACTACCAAAACACAGCACTCTGAAATGAATGCAAATGCTATATAAAACATTGTATTCATAATAAGGTTAATGTAACCCATTCCGTATTAACGTTATAACCTTTAGAATGTATTTGCGTGTGACGATCAATGTCACGGACCTCTCAAGAGGTTACGGGATAGGTGAGGTGAGATCACAATGTCTCTGCTAGCTAAAGTTAGCCTTCCTGCTCATTGACTAGCATTGACAGGAGTTAGCAAAAATAAATTTACTTAATTAAATACATATAGTTCAACCTCAGGTTTCATCATAACGACAGGTTTATTGTTTAAAAATGGGTAAGTACACTTTGTTTGTGAGGGAATTTGCAAACCTTTGAGTGATGATGAATAGAGGAGGATTCATTGTTGCTGCCTTGAAAAGTTGTGAGCGCCATTGCCATCCCATATTGTGGGATGGGAATGACATGAATGCTGGCACATACAGGGAGTATATGTCTAATATGATATATATTTATGCGTATATCTAGGAGTGGATGTTCTTGTTTATTGGGGGGGACTTTTTCGCCTCCGCCCCATATTGAGGGGGACTTGACCCCCCCCCCCCGTTCCAACGCCCTTGGGTGTCACAGAGGAAGATGCAGAGGACAGGAAGAAATGGAAATGAATGATCCGCTGTGGCGACCCCTAACGGGAGCAGCCAAAAGTAGCAGTAGTGTTGGAACGCTATTGTTTTTGTTCGGATTCTTCTGCATATTCTTCTCTTTTTCAGCTTTTTCATCATCATCATCTTCTTCTTCTTCCTCTATGAAAAAGTATGTGTAGGTCAAAAACTATAAGAGCTACAGGTACCAAATTTGATAACTCACTCTCTACTCAGACAAAAAAAAGTTACATTAATTAATGTCACATTTGATAACTTTTTTTAATAAAAGTATAATAATAACCTTTTAGATTTTGACCTGTAACTTTTAAACTGCCATGATCTTCGTGCCGAGGGTAATAGTTGCCTCCGACACGTTAACACGGCTCCCCAGCGGGTCAGTAGGTCCAGGATGATGATGCACAGGTTGTGGATGTTAGCGAGCCAGAATTCATGTGTCAGCTCCTGGTCTCCAGCCTGAACTCACAGTGTCCTCTTCCTTCTCATGCCAGCCATCTCCCCTGCCCCCATCATCAGCTGGATGTTGGTTGGTGACCATGCCACTGAGAGTTGGCCAGTGGTGCCAGGGAGCATGCCAGGTTACACCAGGGAAATGGTAGACCCTATGTCTACCATGGCCCAGCAGGATCGACCGTTGAGTTGGCAGTCCAAATACAGTCCTTTGGTGTGACCTAGGCAGCCAACAAGCATGCATCGGCCTTGAAGGGGGGCTGGAGACTGGAGTGGCGGTCCCCTCACTAGGCCACTCTGCTGTCATTTCCCTGCTGGCCAGTTGATTCTGGTTCTTGGTGCCGGTGCTGGGCAGTCACAGGCAATGTGTCAAGGCTCATCACACCGGTAACAGCAGTCAGTTGGCCAAGGTGGACATCGCCTGGAAGTCGAAGGCCATCGCCGAGACTGCTGTGGTGGAAGTTGAACTTGGTAGACCTCTTCTCTTCCTCATCGTCAGCCAACCTGACATGCAGTCGGAGAGCGGGGCCTTCTGCTAGGTGAGCCACGTAGAGAGTACCACTTCGGCCCGTTCAGCTTCACAGACAGCCTTGCTGAGGGACTGGAGCATGGGGAAATGAACATACTGGCACAACTGCTCTGGCGCGAGCCTCCGCAGGAAAGCGTGGAGGACCCGTTCCTCTTGGACAGCTGCATTGAACTGCAGGTATCCGTGTTAGACGTGTAGCTGCACGTCTGTGGTGAAGGTACCCAGGCTCTCTTCCTCTTGGCAGTGGTGGCTGGCTAGCTGCTCCCTGCTCTGGTTATTTACGAGTTGTTGCCCGAATCGCCTGTCCAGCGCCATGGTCAGGGCTTGGAGGTGGATGAAGGAGCCATGTGGATGGCAGTTTCTTCGTTGCTTCATCTGCTGTGCCATGCTGCTAATTGGACTTGTGCAGCTCTAGCTGTGTCATCCCATTGTCCTTGGGCAGCTTGGCTGGCATTCCATGCGCAGCATTCCTCCTGGTTGCTAGGGGGCGGTCCGTAGCGGCGGGCAGCATGCGCTCCCCGGTGCTGTTCCTCTTGGCCTCGAGGGGGCGGTGGAGCCACAGTGCACTGGAGCCACAGGCTGGAAAACTTCCATCTCTGGTGGGTTCCGTCTTTTGCCACGCTAAGTCTTCCAAGTGCCAACGGGGCTGCTCAATGTCCCGCTCCAGTCTCTGGATCTCTCTCAGCTCAATCCCACTTCTGACAGCAACGTGGCCAGCCAGCGTGGAAGAATGAGTCGAAGAGGCAGAGATCTCCTTTTCATGGCAGCTCCTGTGCCCAATACACCGCATGATGAGTGCTCTTTTATTTATATACCGGCCAGAACAGACCTGAACAGACAATATAACGATGCCCCCACCCCCCCCACCCCGATGTCGTAACTGGCGACATCAGTCTGAGTCATCGTCCCAGTCAGTCAGTCAGTACACGGTCTTCTACTTGGTCCAAGTCGAACCCCCAAAACAAACAACTCAACAATAACCACAACATGAACACATCATGAAAACACAATTTTAAACGTAACACCAACAGTCCCATCAGCCATTGCGCTCCCCCATCGCAGAGCCGCCGACAATCAGTGTGATCACACACACAGTCAGTGTGACCACACACACATCCCAGCTCCCTCGCGCCTCTTGGCGCATGCACTTCTGACAAATTTGCCTGGGGAAAAAAATAAAACAGCAAAAACAAAGAGTACAAATGTACAGCTATAAAATAAACCCGCTCTACTTGTGCTTCTGGACCTCGGTTAAACTTGTCCTGGCTACGGCCCTGCATTTTGGTCATCTAAATGACACCATTCATTATTTTCTAACATTGTAAGTAAGAGCAACACTAAATTATTAAGCAACAGGTATTAGTTCAGACTAGACAGTTTTTTTCTCCTCATTTTGTAGTTATAATTCAATGCTGCATAATAAGTATGTCATAAACCAGTGTTTTAGAGGAGTTTTAGGTACGTGACCCTAGCTTACTGTTCAGGGGAAACCTTTAGACGGATGTGGCCTGCATGGTGTATCCCAGCCTAAAAACGTAAACCCCAATGCTGCATTCTTGGCATTCTCTCAAAGCTGGTTTTGTTTGCTGAACTGACTCCACCCTTCTCCATGCCGAAGGCTTTGTCTTTTAATTGGTTGTCCCACCTAAAACCGGGGTCAGTGTCCTAACCGGTTTAAGCAGACTCTGGGCCAGAAGAAACATCAGAGCATGTTACTCTACACTGTCAAGAGACACGAGGCAGAAAGAAGGAATCTGATTCGCAACCTCAGAAACGAAGAGGTACACTTGGACTGAATAGATATTCTACAAAAGAACTCAGGAAATTAGTGTTATCGAATTTTATTTCAGTATTTTAGAATAACGTGTTTGATTGAGAGGATTTTTTTAAGAGATATTCTGGTCCACTCACCTTTCCAGTTGGTGGCGGTAGTGCACCAACTGGAAGGTAACTGGTCATTTTTGCCAACCGCCAATAGACCTAAGAAAAGAAGAAGGAACTGGTTTAACCAACTCAACCAACTCAACAACACTTGTGCTCAACACCTGAAAGTCGCCTTCATTCGTAAATGACCTGCAGCTGAGAGTCAAAAGTCAGCGGCATATGGAAATGAGAAACGGCAAAACATCTGCAGTTACGTACAAGCAACGGGGAGATCCGGAAATCAGGTACAGTGGTGACATGCTTTTTAAAAATTCCAAGATTTAAAAAAAAAATTTTTTTTGTCTGTATGCATGCTCAATAATCCTGAAATCAAGATTTTTTTTAACATAAGGTTTGATTTCTCAGTGGGGAATTTACCACTCTTGAGGCCAAAATTAATACTGAAAATTTAACGTAAACCCTAAAAATCCTACATCTACCTATCTATCTATCTATCTGTCTATCTGTCTATCTGTCTATCTGTCTGTCTGTCTGTCTGTCTGTCTGTCTGTCTGTCTGTCTGTGATTAAAATAATCATCCAACACATTAATGGACCACTGACGTGAATATGCGGTCAGTTATTTATCTTTTCATCTCTACTTGTATTTCTTTTTTAGCGATCGCGACAGTAATTTAACTTCCCTGATTGGCTGATTCCAGTTTAATTAACATTTTTCAGTGAGCGACGTAAATTAACTACGTATAGGAGTGATGCCATAATTTTAAAAAAAAATCATATAATTTGTGGTCGAGGGGAGTAAGCTAAAAAGTCAACTGAGGTGAAGTTGTAAACTGACCAAAATTGATCACATGTTGAAAGACTCTGTACCTGAACAGACCGGTGATCGGACTGGTCCTGTGCAGCCCGTTCTCATTACCGACCGACGCGTTGCCACGCCCCTCGGCGTCTGATACTGGCGCACGAGGCACAAAAAAAAGGCATATAAATCTTGAGTTATTTAGGATATTTTAGCAAGTATTGTAGAAACGCGTTTTGGGGTTGGGTTCAGTTTCTGAAAATAGCAGTTCTTTATGTATGCTCAGTAATCCAGGTAAGGAAGTCCTACCAAGCTGAATCAGTTCATCTGGACACAGCGTTTATTGAGAGAAACGTTTCATCACTCATCTAAATGATCTCTTCAGTCTCAGCTGGCTGCAGGTATCCCCACCCTTATAAACAACACAGTGGCATAACGACCCAAACCAACGACCAGCTCCATATGCAAATATGGGCGTGACCATTAATAATAATACGTTTTACTTGCGGGCGCCTTTCAGAGCACTCAAGGACACCTTACAGAACACAGTTGTAAAAAACAAAAACAAAACAAGCAGCACTGAATCAGACAGCATAAAATCAAAACAAAGCAGGGTAGACAATAAAAAGTTAACACAACAGATAAGTATAAAGTCATCATCAGCACAAAACTCAATGAAGCGTGGATCAGACTGAATATGCCAGTTTGAAAAGGTGCGTTTTGAGATGGGATCCGAAGGTTGAAAGAGAGTCAGTGTTGTGAATGTCTTGTGGGAGAGAGTTCCATAGGCAGGGGGGCAGAACGACTGAAGGCTCTAGACCCCATGGTAGTCAGGCGGGCCGATGGTGTAGTGAGTGATGGCGTGTGGATATGAAGGAGTTCAGAAAAGATATAAGGGCCTTAAAGGCGAGGAGCAGGATCTTGAAGTCAATACGGTATTTAACAGGAAGCCAGTGGAGTTGCTGAGGAACAGGAGTGCTATGATCTATGGAAGGAGTTCTGGTAATGATACGGGCAGCTGAAATCTGGACCAACTGAAGTTCATGAGGACACTTTAGAGGAAGACCAGTGGATAGGACTGCAGTAGTCAATATGGGATGTAACCAGGGTGTGGATGAGTATGGCGGTGCTGTTAGGTGTAAGTGACGGGCGAAGATGATTAATATTGCGTAGGTGGAAGTATGCAGACCGAGTCACATTGTTGATGTGAGCTTCAAAAGATAATGTGCTGTCCAAGATGAGGCCCAGACTCTTAACCTTAGGCGATGGAGGACTAAAGAATTGTCAATAGTTAGAGAAAACCTATCAGGTTTAGCCAAAGTAGATTTAGTACCTACTAGAATTTCAGTAGACGTGTACTACTCGCAGAGGATTAGGGGATTGGTTGCAATCACAGCTTTTTAAGATGGCGCCAACTGGATGTATGTCAAAGCCAGGAAGACGCCCAAACAGCGCACCAGCTGATCAACATACTGATGTGGCGGAAGTGTCGGAATTGTCCCAAACACCGCGTCTCTGTGGCTTTCAAACCCCAAAACACGTTGTGCTAAAAATTGGGCCACCCCAAGGATCGGGTCCCCTGGCACAAACAGAGCAATATATAGTGTACGCTGGTAAGTGTCAGGGGGATTGCCGTGACTTGTACATTGGGGAAACTAAACACGCTGGCCCAGAGGATGGCACAACACAGAAGAGCTAACACGTCCGGCCAGGACTCCGCAGTCTACACCCATCTACAGGCCACTCTTTCAAGGATGAGGATGTGCACATCCTTGATAGCGAGGAACGGTGGTTTGAATGGGGAGTCAAACGACCATCCCTGAACCGGGGGGGGGGGGCTAAGAGTAAATCTGTCGCCATCTTACAATGCTGTGATTGCAAACATTCCCCAATCCTCTGAATAGTGCACATGGCCATCGAAGCTCTAGTTAATGGTCACCCTATTTGCATATGAAACTGATCATTGGTTTGGGTCGTTATGCCACTGTGTTGTTTATAAGGGTGGGAGTACTTGCAGTCAGCTGAAGGTGAAGAGGTCACTTAGACGAGTGATGAAACATTTCTCTCAATAAACGTTGTGTCCAGATGAACTGATTCAACTTCCTGTTTGTTGCCCTGGATGTACCTCCAGGTCTATGAGGCTTCGCTATTGACATTGAACGTTGCATCCCAACAAATGAATGCAAGACCTGGACGAATTTTCGTAACAACTAGCAAACGAAAGCTCATGACTGAACGAAGGTTGTGAAATTAAAATTCGCATTTCAAAACGTATTTTAATGCCGATGCTGTCTTAAATATTGCATTTTCCATTCAGAATAAAAGGAATGTCAGCCATTTTTTAGCAGCCGTTAAACTCCACTTTCATTATTTTTGAGCTTCCAGTCAAGCTGGCACGTCAAATCCACCAGACCATAATCACACACCTACTGATCAAAGGCTGAATAACCAGTCCAGCTGAGCAGGTATACCTACAGTTCAATAGACCAAGTAAGGACACAATGGATGAAATCATCCCAAGGCAGTGTATGACTAGACTATGGCAATATTTGTGTTCACTGAAAACCCCCCAAGCAGTCAGCACACCAGTTATTACTGGTACATAATAGTGTCACTGACTAGGAGCAGGCTTGCAACAATGCCATCCTAAGGTATTCACACAGCACAGCTGAATGCGGGTTTCATAATGAGGCTCATTAAGTGAGCTATAGGCAACTTCACACAGAACTGCAAAAACCAACATATAATGAACTTGACAAACCGACTCCCAACACAATAGAGCAGCATCACACCACAGTGATGCAATACACGTTATGCAAACAGCACATCAAATGAACTCATTTTGAATGACCTCAAAACCTATTTCCTTTTGACTTTGTATGGTGTGTGTGTGTGTGTGTGTGTGTGTGTGTGTGTGTGTGTGTGTGTGTGTGTCTGTGTGTGTGTGTGTGTGTGTGTGTGTGTGTGTGTGTGTGTGTGTGTGTGTGTGTGTGTGTGTGTGTGCGTGAATTAATTGTAAAGCGCTTTGAGTGGCTGTTGTAGTATAAAATGCAACTTGAGAGATTGATTGATTTTTTTTTTATCTTCGCAGACAGAAAACTGACAGTCACGTAGACTGACAGACACAACATTGGCTATAAGTTGAAATCAGGAACACTTGATTTGTCGTTTCCCCCAGTCCACAGCAGTGCAACACAAAGACAAAAACACATATCCAAAAACTACAAGAACTTCAAGCACACATCTAAACTAACACACATATCCAAACTAACACATATATATATCCAAGCTAAACTAATAAAGAATGTTGATGAAACATATTTTTGGTTAAGGAACGTCGAGCTTTTAATGTATGCGTGGTTTGCAGAAATGTAAAACGGCAACTTTGTATTCTGGCGACTGGGCTGCCGCGCGTCATGTGAACTGAGCGAGCCGAGCCTTGCTGGTGACGTCACGGCCACGCAAGGCGATGCGTGGGGTTCGGGTACACCTGCGCTCCACGGGAGTTAATGGAAAGAACTGGTGCATCGCCTGCACGCAGAGTTGGACTTTGGCATTACGCACTGCGCGCAATTTGAAAGCGTAAAGTCGCGCTATTTGTACGCTGATTGAAGAGACCGGGTTTCATGAACGGACGCCATTCACAACTTGCAGCAGTAATAAGGCACATGTTTTTAAAAAGTCAACAAGCTGCTTAAATGTTTGCTGTGTCAGACTGCTAAATGAAAACAGCTCAACAGCCACTTTGAGTTTGTAATGACAGTGTTGATGAGGAGAATACTTCCGGGCGGTAAAGCGTCTTTATAAAGCTGTTGTCGGGTTGATACTGGAGTGAATGGACGGCCGGAGCAGTTGCTCTGTGTCAAATAATTGCTGCGGATGGGTTTACGTTGACGTTCGTTGAAAACCCGGTACGTCACATACACAGACGCAGACGGGTGTGTATTTGACGACCTGATTGAGAACGGGGCTGTCCTCTGAGGCGTGTCCTTTGCGCAGGAAAACAATGCAGACACACAAAAAAAACCAAACAAAACTTAATTCGTGCTCAAAGACAACGGCACAAAAGCAAGCCTATCAAAGACCCATCATTTTCTCATTGCCCAGTAAGAGCAGAAAGACGTACCTCTTCTTTTGGTTTAACTACTACTACCACTACTACTACCACTACTACTACCACTACTAATACTACTACTACTACTAATACTACTTTCGGCTGCTGCCGTTAGGGGTCGCCACAGCAGATCATCCGTTTCCATCTCTTCCTGTCATCTGCATCTTCCTCTGTCACACCAGCCACCTGCATGTCCTCCCTCACCACATCCATAAACCTCCTCTTTGGCCTTCCTCTTTTCCTCTTCCCTGGCAGCTCCATATTCAGCATCCTTCTCCCAATATACCCAGCATCTCTCCTCCACACATGTCCAAGCCATCTCAATCTCATTTGTTATTATGTATATCTTATTTGGTTTAAAACGATGTTTTGGGTTTTTTTTTTAACTTTGACTGTAATGTTTAGCAAATTTAGCGTCCCCATACCTGACGCCCTAGTGCCACCTATGGATAGGTTTGTTTGGCATTTAAATGAGCACAAGGAAGTGTGCTGATTAAGTTTAATGAAATAATCTATAATACAGTTTGTAATACAGTTTGCATACATTTTTCCCGTTATTACAATAATGATTAATTCCTTCCCAAAGTGTGGTTACGCTAAGAGGTGAAGGAGCCTTTGGGAGGCAGGATGATGAAGACCAATGCGCTGACCATGAGATCTGGACTACAGTGATGCAGACATTTGACTCCAGGAACCAAAACTCTGCATCCCAAGCTGGATCTGATAAAACCAAAGGTTTGCATATCAATGTCAAGCTGTGAATCACTTTTTTCTGCTTTGTTGATTTCTGTGCCTCAGTACTTAGACACTATACCGCAACGTGTTTTGATTTGGTTTTTAATATCAGCTTTGAGGTGAAAGTGGAAAGGTGGGACGAAGGAATCCAGTTTACTGATGAATAAAGGTCCATAGTTGTTAACATGCTCAGTTGCTTCCCATAGTGGATTTGGGTTGCAGACACATGCATAATGTTATGCTCAGGTGTTGGGGAAATAGGTCCATGAAATGTAAGAATTTCCCCTGATCTTATGAATTCAAACCATTTTGTTTTTAACATTATCATTTAGTGCCCAATTGTCTCTGGTGTTTTTCGTTTTCTAATGTGTAACAGAAAGACAATTGTTTTGTTTTTTTTACAATGTATCAAATTTTGTCGCCCCCCCCCACCCGCCTGATGATTATGTACATGATAGTTTGCATGACAGAGAAATTGGAGTGAGTATATGCAACTTTACAGACTTTACAGTAGAAGATGCTGTGGAGGCCATCAGCTTCGGGAAGTTCCAGTGGAAACTCTCCTTCCTTACCGGCTTGTCCTGGGTAGGAAACTAAGATTTTGGAATTGTTCCTAATCCATATTCCAACTATTTTACATTTGGTATGTATAATCTTTCTCTGTCTGGTTGGATGCAGATGGGAGATGCCATGGAAATGATGATCCTGAGTATCCTGTCCCCTCAGCTGCATTGTGAATGGGGACTGCCCAGCTTTCAGGTGGCGCTCATATCATCGGTAAAGTAATTTTCTGTCCCTGTTTTTGCTCTGACATTATGAACTGAGATATGTAATTCTCAGTTGCCAAAAATAATTAGATGTCCAATGCTTTCTCACTTTTTAATGTGTATTATTAATGATCACATAAAAGATATTGTTTAAACACATTTCTCTCAACAGGTGGTGTTCATTGGCACAGGAATCAGTGCCTCTCTATGGGGAAATATATCAGACAAATATGGCAGAAAAATAGTAAGTTCTATTTAGGCTTTTATTAATGAATATAAATATTTTATGAGCAGTATTATTGAGTCATTATGGTTATTTCAAGTAATAACTATGTTTTGCATGTGCTTTTGTGGTAACCAGGGTCTGATAATGTGTATGGTGTGGACTCTGTACTATGGCCTGCTCAGTTCATTTGCTCCAGTCTATGGCTGGATCTTGGTTTTGCGTGGCTTAGTAGGCGTTGGCATTGGAGGAGCTCCACAGTCGTAAGTTCACTGTCCTATTCAGTTTCGATCGGGGGTCTCAAACTCAAATTACTTGGGGGTCATTTGACAGGTGGTCTTATGGAGGAGGGCTGGTGCAATAGGGATGAGGAAAAAAACTGTTTTGACTACATAACCTTCACATTGTTTTTTATTATTATTTCGCATTTTGCAGAGTTTTCACATGAATAGGTAACTTTGTACATAGTGTAGCCTGGCCTAGGCCTACATATTTAGCCTACTTCTTGCCAGAAACCTGGCGCTTCTGCTGACACAGGTGAGGCATATTTGCTTTCAGCGACAGGGCAGTGGACACCCTGAGGACAGCCTGGAGATGTTCATTGGTCAGTCTGGATCTAAGCTTTGATTTATTAAACTTCATAGTTGAGAACAGTTTCTCACACAGATAAGTGCTGCCGAAAAGACATATGACCTGCCTGAAGAGTTTGGAGAACTGTGGGAATGTTTTGGGAAGCTCTCTGAGAAACTGACCAAGCATCTTCTGCTTTCCTTGTGCCTCTCTGAACATTCCTCCAGAAACGCACAGAACTGACGGTGTTGTAAACCTCTTGATATAATGTAATTAATGCATTTCAACACAACAGTCATGACACTGTGGAGGTGGCAACCTAAGAACCCGAAGCCATCAGGCTGAAGAAGGAGGCCTTTTGGGCTTGGTTGGCCCAGGGGTCTCCTGAAGCAGCAGACAGTTACCGGGAGGCCAGAAGGGCTGGGGCTTCGGCGATCGCAGAAGCAAAACATCAGGTGTGGGAGGAGTTTGGCGAGGCTATGGAGTTGGATTTTTTGTTGGCCTCAAGGAAGTTCTGGCAAACTATCTGGCGACTCAGGAAGGGGAAGTAGGGCTTGGCTTAGGCAATGTTTAGCCGAGGAGGGGAACTGCTGAACTGGACTGGGGATGTTGTCGGGTGGTGGAAAGAACACTTTAATGAACTCCTGAATCTGGCTAACATGTTCTCAGTGGAGGAGGTAGTGTCTGAAGACTCGGGGGAAACCCTACCCATATCCCTGGCAGAGGTCTCTGAGGTAGTTAAGAAGCTCCTCGGTGGCAAGGCGCCGGGTGTGGATGAGAGTCGCCCTGAGATGCTGAAGGCTCTGGACATTGTTGGGCTGTCTTTGCTGACACGCCTCTTCAGTGCTGAATGGAGGTCGGGGACAGTACCTGTGGCAGACGGGGTGGTGGTTCCTATATTTAAAAAAGGGGACCGGAGGGCGTGCTCCAATTATTGGGGCATCACACTGCTCAGCCTTCCTGGGAAGTCTACGCTAGGGTGCTGGAAAGGAGACTCTGACCAATTGTCGAACCTCGGATCCAGGCGGAACAATGAGGATTCCGTCCTGGCTGTGGAACAACGAACCAAATCTTTACCCTTGTCGGAGTGCTGAGGGAGGCATGGGAGTTTGATGCGGTCGGGATTTCTTAATATATCTTAAACATAGCGTGGGCCGGTATAGTTTCAGACCCCTGGTTTAGATACACAGTACACTAATGCCTAATCCAAAGGTACATGAGTACTTTTGAAAACATAGCTTTATCTATGCTTTTTGACCTTTCGTCCACACACAAACTGCATTTTCGGTCACTGAAAACTGAACTTTTGGAAAACTCCTTCTAGGGTGAAGATTTTCAGAAGCTGTTTTCAGTGTTGACGTGTACACAGAGAAAACTGAGGTTTTGGCTTGTTTTTGTTTTTGTTTTTTTCAGGCTTCTGATTTTGAATGCCATTTCTAAACAATTGTTATTAGGCAATAAACAGCAAAGGGAAGCTGGTTTAGACTGATTCAGAAAAGTTTTTTTGTCCTTTTATTGTAATCTCTTTCAGTAAAATCAGAATATAAACTTTAAAGCTTGGCTTGATTGTTAAGCAATCAATGTCAAATTTTCTATGTTATGTTTTATCTATAATCTGATTTTTTTGTTCTGTTGCACAAATCAGGTTAACAAATGAAAATGACTCAGCAACACCACTGGTAAAGCCCTGGAAAAGACTGATGTTTTTTTAACGTGGACTGACAGAACCAGTTATATAGAATGGCAAACTTGTTTTCATTTCAGATCACAACCACACATATCCATATCTGAAAATACTGATGGCAATATTTGATCTCTTTTAGAGTGACGTTGTACTCGGAATTCCTCCCGATGAAGTCAAGAGCCACCTGTATTATGATGATTCAGGTACTGTTGTCATTGAAATTGTGTCATGTCCTTAATCAATGTATATTGGTGTTGCTGCCTTTCTTCAATCCAGTGCAGTGGTCCTGCACAACGAGTCCCACTTGTTCTGTGTGTGTCTTTCAGATATTTTGGGCCATTGGTGCTGTATTTGAGGTTCTTCTAGCTATTTGGATAATGCCAACTCTTGGCTGGCGCTGGTTGCTAGGACTGTCTACCATACCGATGGTTGTTTTTGTTGGCTTCTGCTTTGTACGTATCTCATTTATTTGGAGAATTATCTGAAACAAAACCACTATTTCGAATTGATGGTGAATAGAGAAGTTAAATTGTGAACTAGTATTGTGTGGTTTTGTGTGTTGTATTATGGCTTACACAGTGGCTTCCTGAGAGTGCCCGTTTTGATGTACTGACAGGAAACAGAGAAAAGGCGGTGGCAACATTAAGGCGCATTGCAGCTGACAATGGCAAGCCCGTGCCCCAAGGGATGCTGAGGATCAACAAACAAGTGAGGCAATACATATCTAAATAGTCTTTGGGATGTGTTTCATCATTTCCATATGAGAGTTCATACTGCACCCATTAAAATAACCTAATTCTGGGCGTCCGGGTGGAATAGTGGTCTATTCCATTGCCTACCAACATGGGTATTGCCGGTTTGAATCGCTGGTTTGAATCCCTGTGTTACTTCCGGCTTGGTCGGGCGTCCCTACAGACACAATTGGCCGTGTCTGCGGGTGGGAAGCCGGATGTGGGTATGTGTCCTGGTCGCTGCACTAGCACCTCCTCTGGTCGGTCGGGGCGCCTGTTCAGGGGGAAGGGGGAATAGTGTGATCCTCTCACGCGCTATTTCCCCCTGGTGAAACTCCTCACTCTCAGGTGAAAAGAAGCGGCTGGTGACTCCACATGTATGGGAGGAGGCATGTGGTAGTCTGCAGCTCTCCCCGGATCGGCAGAGGCAGAGGCGGTGGAGCAGTGGCTGAGAGAGCAGGGTGATTGGCCGGATACAGTTAGGGTGTAAAAGGGGGGGGGAATCAAAAAAATAAAATAAAATAACTTAATTCTTGACCTGAATCATTATGAATTTTGTTTTTACAGAAAGACCGTGGAAGGATCAGCGATCTTCTCACTCGTCGATATCGCAGGACCACTATACTGTTGTGGTTTATCTGGTTAGTTTGATTAATACATTGATTTCTCTGCTCTCTTCACATTGCTGATATTTTTGATTGTGATAATTATTTGTAAGGTTTTTCTTCTAATAAAAATCTATTTGTGATTGCAGTTCAATGCATTATTTTTTTCCCCACAGGTTTGCAAATGCCTTCTCCTACTACGGCATAGTTCTTTTGACTACGGAGTTATTCCAAGCTGGAGATGTATGTAGCGGTGAGTCATGGTTTGGATGCATGGGTGCCACATCGTTTGTCATCTTTTTAAGAGTATTACTATGGTTTGGCGAGTCTTTGACTAGAATTGATGCTCTTCTTCATAGTGACCCAATATGCCAAGATTGAACCAAGCTGCAGTTTGGAGTGTAAATACTTGACATTAGCTGACTACAAAGATCTTTTATGGACCACACTGGCTGAATTCCCAGGTGAAAGGCAAACTATAGTGCCAAATATTCTTTTTTCTATGAGCAATTAATTTTGGGCAAACAGCAGAATGCAAGGTGTTACGGCCACAGGACATAACACCTAGGGTATACTAAATAATATAAGAAAATAAATATAGGGGCATATTTTGTGATAATAGTTAAGAATATACAGTGCTGGTTTGATTCTGTGATTTAATGACAGCACTCGTGTTTCAAGGTTGCATTGATATTGGTTGATATTGATTGAGTGGCATGGTGGCCCAGTGGTTAGCGCTGTCGCCTCACAGCAAGAGGGTCCTGAGTTCGAACCCTGGGGTTGTCTAACCTTGGGGGTCATCCTCTGTGTGGAGTCTGTATGTTCTCCCCGTGTCTGCGGTGGGTTTTCTCCGGGTGCTCCAGTTTACCCCACCATCAAAAAAAGATATGCATGTTAGGGTTTATACTCCTGTCTGTGCCCCTGGCCAAGGCAATGGAAAGACAAACTGGAGTTGGTCCCCGGGTGCTGCACGGCGGCTGCCCACTGCTACTAGCTACACAGCTAGGACCGGTTAAATGCAGAGCATAATTTCCTCACGGGGATTAATAACGTATATCAAAATCAAAAACAATAAATGAATAAAACAAACTTTAGGAGTATGTTAGTGAGATGGTAGAACTAGCTCTGGCACAATCCTTCCTCTCTCAGAATAAAATTGTTTGTATTCAGGACAGTAAATCTCAAATTGGATTTTCGGTCATTCTGATGATTTTTGAAAAAGTTCTATTCATCCCTCTTGGTGTGTGTTTGAGGTTGCTGGTCTATTGTAATTAAACTGACTAGCCCAATCAGTGATTGTGTAATTCATCAAGTTTGTTTTGTTTTTTGTCTCCCCCCCTTTTTTTAATCTTTTCATTCTAGGGCTTTTTATCACCCTTCTTGTGATTGACCGTATTGGCAGAAAGAGGAGCATGGCATTGTGTTTCATCATATTTTCGTTGTGCATTCTGCCACTGTCTGCTTGTGTTGGAAGGTAAGTAGTTTTTCCTTGGTGTGTTTCCATACTGGTAAAGTTTAGAACAACTTAAATGTAAAAAAAAACAACTTCTAACCTAATCTCTATCACTCTTTTCTTCTTTGCTGTCTCACTATATAGGGTAGCTCTTACGATCTTTATTTTTGTGGCCAGAGCCTTTATCACAGGGGGGTTTCAAGTGGCTTATGTTTACACACCAGAGGTATGACAAATTTATATTGCTACCATGTTCACATAAAAGGTATTCCTTCAGTCATTTGGATCCATCAGCATGTTTTGTTTCTGTTTGTCAGGTGTTCCCCACAGACACAAGAGCCATAGGGATGGGGACCAGTAGTGGAATGGGCAGGTTGGGTTCTCTGCTTACTCCCTTTGTGGCACAGGTACAAAGAATTGGGCTAAAGATTATTGTTTACTTCCACTTTAAAAGTCAAAAGCACTTGTTTAACAAAATATTTTTACAGACTGACATTTAAAACAACTTTAGAGTCCCTTTAAAATGATGTTGGCTCTCCGAGGCTCCTCTGCCTGTCACTGACTGTCTGATGTTTTGGCCCAAAGGTATTGCTTAGGAAATCAGTGTACGCCACACTAGCTGTGTACTGTGGCTGCGGCGTGTTGGCTGCTATGGCGTCAATGGGTCTGCCCATTGAGACAACAGGCAGGAGTCTGCAAGAGTCCAGTCACATCACGACAGAACAGGAAACAAATGGGACCAACCAGCAACCAAATGGTCCAGCACCAACCGCATACGCTAGCTATGGATCCAGTGAACAATAAAAAGCTGGGTCAGCATGTTGAACAAGGAGTCACCACCACCCTGCCATGATGATTGAGAGAGGGAGAGAGAGAGAGAGAGAGAGAGAGAGAGAGAGAGAGAGAGAGAGAGAGAGAGAGAGAGAGAGAGAGAGAGAGAGAGAGAGAGAGAGAGAGAGAGAGAGAGAAAACACATTGCTGAGAGTAATAACCATCAGTGACCCAAACGAGGATGTAGTCCCTCCAGAGAATCCATCCATCCATCCATCCATCCATCCATCCATTATCCAAACCGCTTATCCTGCTCTCAGGGTCGCGGGGATGCTGAAGCCTATCCCAGCAGTCATCATTACAAAAAAAACAACAACAACAAAACAAACAAACAACGCTGAAGACGTCATCAACTTGGGATGTACCTGTATGCTCTCAGTTTTTGTTTATAATGTTGCTTTTTTCTGCCCCCCATCAATGAATTTAAATAGTTCCTGTATGTTTTTTTTATCTCGTCAATCAACATCGTTTTATAATGACTTAATGATGAATACATTAATGTGTGCAAACGTACGCTGCGTGATTACCTACTGGTGGTAATGGGTTCTACTACTTTTGTACTATACACAATTTGAGGAGTTTCTAATGTATTTTTGTTTTAAACGCTGTTATTGTGGAGTTTTGTATATCAATACTACGATACTATAAATATTTAGGGGGTATTCGGTTTGTCCAAAATCACCTTGACGACACTGGCCCCCAATGACAGCGCGTACTCAATCTGGGCGACCAATCACAGGCGTCCGGCAAAGCTGCATGTCATTTCTTCCCTGCATGCAACCTGCAGCGTGTTGTTTTGTCTCCTTTAGCGTGTGTAGCTAGTAGCGGAGGAAGCGTTCAATGGCCACACATCTCTCAAGACCACTTCACAAACGGCGGGGGACGAAGCGGAATGGAACCGGAGGAACTCGTTATCTGAACACAAGGCGGTGTATGACGCGATCCCGACGTTAACGCTCTCCCTGGCGGCAGACAATAATCTCGGCGCATCCTCCCAGACATACGTCCCCTCCTCTACCCCGGATCTCCCTCCCCAGTTACCATGGCCCTCGTAACACTACAGCGCTCCCCCACGCCCAGTGCAGCATCCTCGGCTAGTGCCACCACCACGAATACGGGGGAGGTAAGTGTACCCGGACACGGTTTGGGGTCGTCTCCTTGTAGGCGCCGGTAACGAGGAAAGGCCGAGGACGGCGCTAAGGAAACGCGTCTCATTTTTTACTCGGCCGGTGATGTTCTGAACTACAGCCGGAGACATGATGAACTAGTTGTGAAATGTAGTTCCAGTTACATCTTAAGGATAGCGATCGTCGTTCACACACCATCAGCTCAGCGATTATGACTCGTTACCGCGATCGTAAGTCGTTCGCGGAAATGTCTCCCGCGGTTAGCGTTTGTAGCTCGCTTTGCCCACTTTGTAAACAAGATCCTACGCGGAGAGCAAGGTGTCTGCTTGTGTCTGTTAAGACCGTCCTGCCGTCGTTTGTTTTGCGCTAGTCTGTTTTTTGTTAATTGTGGTCGTGATCAGCTGTCGAGGCAGGGGAGAGACGACAGTTTTTTGGGTATGCGTTTGTTCGCCTCGCACTTGGCGTACCGCAGTTCATTAACGCAGTGAATACATGACCGTAGTCTTCACTGACAATGACCGAGGAAGCGCGCTGTGACGTCACCTCTCTGGATGAGATATCCGCTGAACGATTTTTTTTTTTTGCAGGTGTGTTGTCTTTAGGGTGTGCGTTGCTTGTCATGGGAGAACGATGATAATTACCAGTAGAGTACTGACATAGTCGAATTGTATGCACCAAAATCCAGGCAATGCCGTGAATATCTTGTATTAGGCAAACCAGGTAGCAGATGTTTGCTCATCCAAATTAATAATCAGTTTTTTTTTTATTTGTTTTTTTTATAATTTTTGTCAGTCTTATAACATTATACTCATGTAGATAGTGGACTTGAGGATTGGTAAAGTGTACAAATGTAGACCTTTTTGGGGTTTCAAATTCAAACAAAGAAGTGTTTACATTCACTCAAAAGTGAAGCACCACTACATCAAGACAACTGCCACCCTTTGTGGTTTAGAACGGTTACCCAACAAAAATGGGGTTTTGGGCCCAATGTTGTGGAATGGCTTTATTTCTATGGCTCTTTTCTAGTCGAAGGACATGAAGTACTTCACTTGAAACGACATTATGTACCACTTAATTAATGGGTGGCCCCAGTTGGAATGGAACCCCAAACTTTTGGCAGTTTCAGTTTCATGCAACCTAATGAGCTACATTGGACTAATAATACAATTAATGGTATTAATAAACTCTACATTTGGTAATACCTTTTAGTTTTACACTAGAGTAACAGCATATGACAGGCAGGCAAAATATAAGAACAAAAAAATGACTGGAAAATACATATAATTGCATATCAGACAATTTTACACCAATGAAGAACTGTTTGTGTTTTGTAGAGAAGAACCTAGTTTACTTAAGAGCAGAGCAAATTACCCTCATAGCACTTGGTTATCCTTGTAAGCATTCTTAACTATGCTTAACATTTTCCTTGCACCTCAGTAAGCGCACTCAGTGCTCTCTCAGTGCTGTCATATCTCATCTTGAAACTCAAAACTCATGTTTTTTTAACCTCCTTCACTCAGGTTTAAATGAAATCTTATAAAAAGCATTTAGGAGGCACTAGTGACCTTGCAACCCATTTTACATCATGGTAAATGTATTGGCGCTCAACTTTGGGTTCTGACCCAAACTATTATCCATCGCAATAACTGAGGGTTTTTTTTTAATGTAATTTAAAATTTACTACCACAGAATATAATTATCAGTTGGGTTATTGTGGATACATGGGCAAAGGAATTTCAAGACAAGCGTGCCTAAAACATCTTAGAAATACACTGAGTATTTAATGTTAACTTTTCAGGGCAAATTGCAAAAACATTGCAAAGTGCAAATGTTTCAGTCCATCATGACTTTCGTCAGTGCAAAGGAAGACAAGGCAGAACGGGGCAAACTGAAGTACAGGACACCAACAGGAACCAATGAAAGTACAGAACATTGCATATTCTCATTGGCTGACAGTGATGAGCACACAAAGGTACCAGGAGAAGCCAGTGAGCAATCAAAATGCATATTAAAGGTCTGGTCGAGTGAAAAGGCTTTTTCAGCAGTTGGTACTATTCAGTAGCAAGTTGGGGGTAAGAATAATACATGGATAGATACCTTAGTAATATATATCTTTCATTCTGGCCTCATAAGCAAAATGCCTCCTGAATTTTCAGCCTATCAAAAACTGGGGCTTATGAGTACTTTGATGACATAACAAAAGTCAGTTGGATTTCAATTGGCTGATTATTTTTTTTGATGGAGCTCAATAGATAGCGTTGCTGTAACATTACTTGCTAGCTACTGATAGAATCCATTACAGCTCATCCTAACATGACACGATGCAAGCGAGCGTTTTCTTTTTTTCTAATCACTTTCAGTACTCTTTTCATTCATTTGTCCTCACCAGGGGTGTCACAGTGGCGCATGGGTTAGCGCGATCGCCTCACAGCAAGAAGATCCTGGCTTTGAGCCCTGGGGTAGTCCAACCTTGGTGGGTCATCCTGGGTCGTCCTCTGTGTGGACTTTGTATGTTCTCCCTGTGTCTGTGTGGGTTTCCTCCGGGGGCTCCGGTTTCCTCCCACAGTCCAAAGACATGTAAGTCAGGTGAATTGGCCATAATAAATTGTCCCTAGATATGAAGGGGTGTAAGTGTGTGTGTGTGTGTGTGTGTGTGTGTGTGTGTGTGTGTGTGTGTGTGTGTGTGTGTGTGTGTGTGTGTGTGTGTCGGCCCTGTGATGGCTTGGCGGCCTGTCCAGGGAGTCTCCCTGCCTATCGCCCAATGACTGCTGGAATAGGCTTCAGCATCTCCGCGACCCTGAAAGCAGGATAAGTGGTTCAGATTATGGGTGGATGGATGGATGGATGGATGGGTGTCCACACCAGGTCTGTGAGGCAGCGATCAGGGTTAGCCCCATTTCGCTTGGTTGAAAAATTGCTCACTTGTTTCACTGACTTGCTCCAATGGAACTGAACAGGGAAACAAAGTTAATGGCCACTATGCAAAATGATCGAGTCCCGCTTTTGTGAATCTGCAACACTATTAGATCCTGTTTTGACACATGAATAATTGAAATCGTCAGGCATTTGCTTACTCGTGTTATGATAGGAACCGGTGTTAGCTGCAGCAGCTACAAACAGCATGACAGCATGTAGCACTAGTCAGCCAGCTTATAGATACATAGACTACAACTCCTGTAAATTATGGAAATTTACCATTCACTAACATCCTGCAATCCTCAAATTGGAGGCTGAATAACTTCAGGTTCATATTCTGGGTCAGATTCTGGTTCATTTTGATACGGCTGAATAGTTGCCATATTTTGAGTAACGCAAGCTAACAGATGTTTACACCAGTGTGTGAACCCATGGGGATGAGTTTTCATTTTGCCTGTCAATCAAAATTTCAATGGGAAGGTTTTTGGCACTTCTGTGTAAACTGAGCAAACGAAACATGTTTATTTTAATGAATTCTTATTGAAGTTTGGCAAAAATAGAATTGCCATTAGGAAACAACACTGCACCAGTGTTTAGTGGGGATTATCCGAATCAACTTTATTGGCCATGTGTGTCTATACACAGGAGGTTGACTCCAGTCCACAGCAGCTTCTAGTACTCGCATACATCACTCACACAAAAAAGAAAAGAAAAGAAAAAACAGAAGCAATAAATGGAACAACAAACAGGACACCGAAGGCAAGCATCATCATATTCTAAAGTGCCAGACCACACCTTTAACACATGACATTGGATACATGAGCATATATTTATTTATAATCTCTAAGCACATATCACCATCATTGTTTGTGAAATACAGTGGACACGTACAAGTAAAGAAACAAGACCATCAATGTAGAGGGAGTCTATTATAAAAACACGCCGTGTTTAGTTCCTGATTTAGACCCATGGATGTAGCGTTTTAAAATAGAAAATGTGTCTAGAGGGGGCGTCCGGGTGTAATGGCGGTCTATTCCGTTGCCTACCAACACGGGGAATCCCCATGTTACCTCCGGCTTGGTCGGGTGTCCCCACAGACACAATTGGCCGTGTTTGCGGCTTGGAAGCTGGATGTGAGGCCTCCTCTGGTCAGTCGCGAGGAGGAGGGGGAACTTGGGGGAATAGCGTGATCCTCCTACGTGCTACGTTTCCCTGGCGAAACTCCTCACTGTCAGGTGAAAAGAAGCGGCTGGCGACTCCACATGTATCAGAGGAGGCATGTGGTAGTCTGCAGCCCTCCATGGATTGGCAGAGGGGGTTGAGCGGAGATCGGGATGGCTCGGAAGAGTGGGGTAATTGGCCGGATACAATTAGGGAGAAAAGGGGGGGTGTCTAGATTCACACTGGAAAAATAAATATATATACTTTTTTAAATGAATTCCCAGGCTTGCAGCTGGGGAAACTCATATCTCTACCACAGAAGGCAAGGTCAGAGAATGTCTAGCAACAGACGATTTGGGGTCCGACTTACAGATAGCACTCTTGTGTTCATGAATTCTGCATTTGAGTTGTCTGCTTTATAAATATATTGGATGCCACATTTGTTGCATCATCAAAGGTAAACAACACTTTAGAACAACATGTACTGTGGTGCTCTATTTTTTGGTGATGAAGCTGCTGGAAGTGTTGACGTTTTTGCTGTTAGAACAAGCTGCTCAGTTACAACATGGGAGGAAACCAGCTGCATTATCCAAATGAGCATGATGTATACTGCAGTTTTAAATGTGTCTTCATGCTCATTGTCACAGATGTCCTTTGCTCCAGTGAAAGAGAAGAAAGGAAGAAAGTTACAAATATTTTTGATGGATTTTGCTCACACCTGGGGAAGAGCTCGTTTCGCTCTTATGTACTTAAAGGCTAGGTCCAATACATCACCCGGTGTGCTCTTGGCGGGGGGTTTTCAAAGTGTCAAAGTGTAAGACAGGGAGCTTTCCTTCAGAGAACATCAAGTCACCGAGGCCTCCCCTGTTTTAATAAAAGACATAATAATAATAATACAATAATAATAATATTCCACTCTTTTAAAATAAAGGGTTGCAACCCTAAAGGGTTTGAAAATGTTTATTTTGAACACTCAGTCCTTATAAAATATCCCACATTTTAATAAAAAGCTGTAAAAGGGGTTAAGAATTAGTATATATGGGCATCTGGGTAGCGTGGCGGTCTATTCCGTTGCCTACCAACACGGGGATCACGGGTTCGAATCCCCGTGTTACCTCCGGCTTGGTCGGGTATCCCAACAGACACAATTGGCCGGGTCTGCACGTGGGAAGCCCGATGTGGGTATGTGTCCTGGTCGCTGCATGAGCGCCTCCTCTGGTCAGTCGGGGCGCCTGTGCAGGGAGAGGGGGAACTGGAGGGAATAGCATGATCCTTCCACGCGCTACGTCCCCCTGGCGAAACTCCTCACTGTCGGGTGAAAAGAAGCGCCGGGCGACTCCACATGTATTGGAGGAAACATGTGGTAGTCTGCAGCCCTCCACAGACTGGCAGAGGGGGTGGAGCAGCGACCGGGACGCTCGGAAAATAGGGTAATTGGCCAAGTACAATTGGGGAGAAAATAAAATAAAAGAAAGAAAGAAAGAATTGGTGCTCATGCGGGCTGTGGGTTAATCTAAGGCAACATATTTCCTGTTTCTTGGAAAAGTTTAGTTTATATATGTTCATAGACTTTTAATGTTTCATGTAAAATTATCCAAAAGAGTTGCTAACACTGCACGTTGCCTACAGCAGACCTGACGTAAACGAACTTGACAGCATTGATGCATGCTCAATAATCCAGGTAAGAAAGTCAAAGAAGTTTGAATGAGTCCATCGGATATCACGTTTATTCAACAGATAAATAGATAAACGCTGCATCCAGATGAACTGATACAAGCTCCTTTGAAACATGACAGCAGCATAACGCATTTGACTGACAACTGTTTCACAAATAACTATTAGGTGTCGGAGAGGGGTGGAACCACCTCTATGTATTTGATTTGATTGCATTTTGAGCAGATTTGGAGCATGACAGTGTTAGGGTGAACCTATAGATGGCGATATTTCCCCAGTAATATAACTTTTGCTCCATTGATTTGTCCAGTCAGATAGACTGAGGGGAAAAGACACAAAGTTGAAGTTATTTTTAAAAACCTAAAAGATTTGGGGCTTTTGAGAAATCATTCGGGACCCCAAAAGCCCCCCCCACACACACACACACACCTGCTCTGGCTCTGCTTTCTGAACTTTCTGCTCAGTTCAGATATTTTCTTGTGTTTCCCTCCTTTTTTTCCTGTGCCTCCCCTGAAACTCTTTGGCATCCCCCCAAGGGAGGTGGGTCGCACACTTTGAAAATCACTGCTGTAGACAAAAATGTTGCCATAGTTCGTTGGCGTCAATCTGAAAATCCTCATCTCAGGCACAAATTTGTCTAGATTTTAGGAACTGGCTATATGGCAAACCTGAGGTACTGAATTATTGCTAGAGTAGAGAAGAATAGTTTTCTTGTCTGTAGGTTTAGTGAACAGATTAGTGTAGATTTATCTGCCATTGCTGACTATGTGTTCTACTACTACTAATACTTTCGGCTGCTCCAGTTAGAGGTCACTACAGCAGCTCATCCATTTCCATCTCTTCATGTCCTCTGCATCTTCTTCTGTCCCACTAGCCACCTGCATGTCCTCCCTCGCCTCATCCATAAACCTCCTCTTTAACCTTCATCTTTTCCTCTTGCCTGGCAGCTCCATCTTCAGCATCCTTGTTCCAATATACCCAGCATCTCTCCTCCACACATGTCCAAACTATCTCAATTTTGCCTCTCTTGCTTTGTCTCCAAACCATACAATCTGAGCTGTCCCTCTAATATACTCGCTCCTAATCCTGTCCTTCTTCATCACTCCCAACAAAAATCTTCAATTCTGCCACCTCCAGCTCCGCCTCCTGTCTTGTCATCAGTGCCACCGTCTCCAAACCATACAACATAGCTGGCCTCACTCCTACCTTGAAGATCTTCCCTTTAACTCCTGCTGGTACCCTTCTGTCACAAATCACTTCTGACACTCTTCTCCGTCCACTCCACCCTGCCTGCACTCTCTTCTCCATGTCTCTTCCACACTTCCCGTTACTTTGAACAGTTGACCCCAAGTATTTAAACTCATGCACCTTAATGATCTCTACCGTGCATCCTCACTAGTTCTGCTGTCCTCCCTCTCATTCATGCATATGTGTTCCATCTTGCTCTTTCATTCCTGTTCTCTCCAGTGCATACCTCCACCTCATCAGCCTCTCCTGAACCTGCTCCCTACTCTCGATACAGATCACAATGTGAACTGTGAACATCGAGGCCACAGAGACTCTTCCTGATCTCATCCATCAACCTGTCCATCACCATTGCAAACAAGAAAGGGCTCTGAGCCGATCCTTGATGTAATCCCACCTCCACCTTGAACCCATTTGTCATTCCAACCACACACCTCACCACTGTCACACTGCCCTCATACATATCCTGCACCACTCCTACATACTTCTCTGTCACTCCCAACTTCCTCATACAATACCACACCTCCTCTCTCGGCGCCTGTATGCTTTCTCTAAATACACAAAGACACAATGTAACTCCTTCTGACCTTCTCTATACTTCAATATCAACATTCTCTAAGCAAACATCGCATCTGTAGTGCTCTTTCATGGCATGAAACCTTACTGCTGCTCGCTAATCGTCACCTCTCCTCTTAACCTAGCTTCTATTACTCTTTCCCATATCTTCATGCTGTGGCTGATCAACTTTATACCTCTGTAGTTGCTACAGCTCTGCACATCACCCTTATTCTTGAAAATCGGTACCAGTATGCTTCTTTCTCCACTCCTCAGACATCCTGTGCTAAAAGCACTAAAATCTTATTTTATGGTGGTTAAATTCCTGGTTGAATTTGATAGATTCAATGTAACTGTTTATATATTCAGAGAAAACCAAAAGTTCAATATTGGAGCCATTCCAAATCAAACATGTCATCAATGTAACGCTTCCACAACACAATCATCTAGAAAATTAATTATTGTTGTACACATATTAATGCTCAAACAGGCCCATGAAAAGGTTTTTGTAGTCAGGGGCAAGACTTGCATCCATCATTACTTTGTTCCCTAAACCTATAGACCAAAACCCGAAGACAAACACAAACTACCAGAAGAGATTAGATTTACCCTAAACTTGAGTACAATTAAATCCAGGATAAAAAAATAAAATAAATAATGTTCACCTCTGCATTTCAGTAAATAAAACTTTGATTATTACATTTTCATTATTTTCATACTTGCTCCGTTTACTGCTGATGCATTAATTTCTTTTTTAATTCCTTATCTTATTCATTCAATATGTTCGTTATTTAATCTTTTTAGTTTATCAGCCACAGCATGAAGTTATGGGGAAGAGTAGTGGAAGCTAAGTTAAAAGGAGAGGTGATGATTAGCGAGCGGCAGTATAGTTTCATACCACGAAAGAGCACCAAAGATGAGATGTTTAACGAGCTGTGCGGTAGGAATGATGGATGGGTTCAAGATAGAGGTAGGATTACATCAAGGATCAGCTCTGATGGCAGGTTGATGGACGAGATCAGGCAGGAGTCCCCGTGGACTATGATGTTCGTGGATGACATTGTGATCTGTAGTGAGAGTAGGATGCAGGTTTAGAAGAGCCTGGAGAGGTGGAGGTATGCACTGGAGAGAAGATGAATGAAAGTCCGTAGGCGCAAGAGGGAATACATATGCGTGAATGAGAGGGAGGACAGCGGAATGGTGAGGATGCAAGGAGAAGAGGTGACGAAGGTGGATGAGTTTAGATACTTGGGGTCAACTTTTCAAAGTAATGGGGAAGAGTGCGGAAGAGTGGTGAAGAAGAGAGTGCAGGCAGGGTGGAGTGGGTGGAGAAGAGTGTCAGGAGTGATTTGCGACTGAAGGGTACTAGCAAGAGTTAAAGGGAAAGTTTACAAGATGGTTGTGAGACCAGCTATGTTATATGGTTTGAAGATGGTGGTACTGACAAAAAGACAGGAGGCGGAGCTGGAGGTGGCAGAGTTGAAGATGCTAAATTTTTTCATTGGGAGTGATGAAGAAGGACAGGATTAGGAATGAGTATGTTAGAGGAACAGCTCAGGTTGGACATTTTGGAGACAAAGCAAGAGAGGCAAGATTGAGATGGTTTGGACATGTGTGGAGGAGATGCTTGGTATATTGGGAGAAGGATGCTGAATATGGAGCTGCCAGGCAAGAGGAAAAGGAAGGCCAAAGAGGAGGTTTATGGATGTGGTGAGGGAGGACATGCAGATGGCTGGTATGACAGAGGAAGATGCAGAAGACAGGAAGAGATGGAAACGGATTATCCGCTGTGGTGACCATTAACTGGAGCAGCCGAAAGTAGTAGTAGTAATAGTAATTTAATCTTTTTGATTTATTCAGTATCATTTTTTTAAGACCACATATTCTTCACTTGGCTGTCAGGAGTTATCCGCTGTGGCGACCCCTAACGGGAGCAGCCGAAAGTAGTAGATTCTTCACTTGGCTATGAAATACGTAACATTGTTAAAAAAACACTGGAATGTTCTGTCTACTTTTCTACCTGGTAATGAGAATTTTAACACCCTTCTTCTGTTCTCTTTCTCCAGAGCGAAGAATATCCATGACACACTGGTGCATGCAGACAAATTTTAAAGCCTCGATATCCATCAGGGTTGTTTGGATAACACAACTGGTTCCTTCCCGTGTTGTAACTGTCCAGCTTGCTCTAGCAGCAAAAAGGTCGGCACTTTCAGCAGCTTTGTCACCAAAAGAATACCGCTTTAAAAACTCATCTTGCTCTGATTGTGTTTTGTGCCTTCTTCCATACAATACAGTGTGGTATCCAATATATTGGTAAAACTAATAAGATAACTCAGATTCAGAATTAATGAACATTAACATTACAAATGCTGAACATTACAAATCGTCTGGTGCGAGGCATTTTTCAGATGGTCATCATTCTATATCTCTGACCTTGCATTCTGTGGTATAGATTTGATTTCCCACGGTCACAGGGCTCGGAAGTTTGGAAAGAAAAATTACTTCAGGGTGACTCTTGATACATTTTCTATCTTAAAACAATACATCCTAGTGATCTAAATGATGACCTAAACATGGTTAGCTTTTTTTTTTTATAAGAGAAACTTTCTCTAAATTGATGGTCTCATTTACTCCTCTGTATGCACCAGTGTGTCCTCCCTCTATACATTAAAATGATGTGCTTACACACTGTACATATATGGTCATGTATCCAATTGTATATGTTAATATGCCTTTTTATGAATACTTAATTGCTTATTGTCTGCTGGTACTTTGTGTGCTGATTACTGTAATCCATTTAGAAGATGCAATGTTCTGCCTTTAATTTGCCTGCTGTTGTCCTATACTCAGGTTTGTTCTGTACTGCCTTGTCATCCTTTGCACTGAGGAAAGTCCTGATGGACTGAAACATTTGTACTCTACACTTTTTGCACTTTTCCCTGAAAACATAACATTGACTTGGCCTCTTTAGCATTTTCCTAAACATGATGATTTCTAGTCAGTTCCATAAATCCCAGTGTGCAGGGGTGTCTGGGTAGCGTGGCAGTCTATTCCGTTGCCTACCAACACGGGTATCACCGGTTCGAATGCCCGTGTTACCTTCGGCTTGGTCGGGCGTCCCTACAGACACAATTAGCCATGTCTGCGGGTTGGAAGCCGGATGTGGGTGTGTGTCCTGGTCACTGCACTAGCGCCTCCTCTGGTCGGTCGGGGCAACTGTTCAGGGGGGAGGGGGACCTAGGGGGGAATAGTGTGATTCTCCTACGTTCTACGTCCCCTTGGCAAAACTCCTCACTGTCAGGTGAAAAGAAGCGGCTGGCGACTCCACATGTATCGGAGGAGGCATGTGGTAGTCTGCAGCCCTCCCCGGATTGGCAGAGGGGGTGGGGTGGAGCAGCGACCGGGATGACTCGGAAGAGTGAGGTAATTGGCCAAGTACACTTGGGAGAAAAAGGGAGAAAAATCCCCCCCCCCCCAAAAAAAAGCCCAGTGAGCAGATCCTAATTTGCCATATTTGAACTTTTTAGACCTACTATGCATGTGTTAAAGAGCTTCTTTTTTTATTGGGACACTGAGTCACAGCTGTACTTCTGCTGCCACAATGAAAGTTTTTAAACATGATAACCAAGGGTCAGAGGGCTCACCAGAGTCACACAGGATCTGGAAAAGGTTCATTACTGTATACGATATTGGTGATACTATCCTGTATTGTTTTGTAGCTTTGTCAATTTATCCTTAAGTTTTACAGGTATAATAAAGGATCGAAAAATGTTGGTTCATATAAAATGCAAAGCTAAACAACATAAATTAACCAAAACAGAGACATAAATATCCCGCAGCCATTTTTTTTTTACTCAGTGGTACCAATGCATGCGGCACAGCACTGTTATAAGATGAGATGTTTTTGATTTAAGTCCTACAAAGTGTATGTCAGTGTACATAGCGTTATCACAGTAGCGCTTATTTTTCAGAATGGTTCATTAATGTTACATGTGCCCTGGTCTTTATAATAAAAAACTCTTGTAGTTTCTGATCAATAATTGTGTATGAGTGAAATGACTTTAAGTCAAATGATGGTGGTGGTTTAATTCAATGTTTGATATAGATATGTTCCTCAATGTTGCCATTCAAGATTCAAGATTTGACTTATTGTCATTTCCATTATGTACCTGCATACATAAAAAGAATGAAATGCTATTTCTCCCAACTCACAGTAGTGCAACAGAAAAAGATAAAAATATCTAAAATTTCCCTAAAAACGATACCACTAAAAAGATATAAAAACAGAGAGAACAAAACAAAAGAGCACAAATAGTTAACAATACAGTCCATTCATGTGCAACATAGTCCATTAAAGTGCAATTTCAGTTCAATGTTGACAGCCGGTGTCTGTCAATGAGTGACCAGTACTGATGGGGCGGGGGGGGGGGGGGTGACCGTGACCGTGGAGGGACACAGTTTGTTAATGATCCTGACAGCTTGTGGGTAGAAGCTATTTAGCATTCTGCTAGATTTAGCACAAATGCTCCTGTACCTCTTTCCAGACGGCAGGAGAGAAAGCAGGTTGTGAGAAGGGTGGTTGGGATCCTTAACGATGCTGGGGGCTCTGTGAACATAGTGTTGTTGGTAAATCTCCAAGGGGAAGGGGAGAGGGGCACAAATGATCTTGCTAGCTGTCTTCACTATCCTGTTCAGCTGGTGTTGTTTGTCACTTTGCAGTTACCAAACCAGGAAGTGAGACCGTAGGTTAGAATGCTTTCAATGGTTCCCCTGTAGAAGCTGGTGAGGGCTGGGATGGGGAGACTTGCCCTTTTAAGTCTCCAGAGCCGCTGTTGGGCCTTTTAAACGATGGCCAAGGTGTTAATGGTTGGGGTCAAGTCATCCGCCAGGTACACTGACAGGAACTTGATGTTACTGACCCTCTCCACAGTGGCACAATCGATGGAAAGTGGCGTATGATGGCGCCTGCCAGCCCTCCTGAAGTCAGTCCACCATCTCTTTTGTTTTATTTATATTCAGGGAGAGATTGTGGAATTTGCACCACGTTGTTAGCTGCCCCACCTCCATCCTGTATGCAGATTCATCATTATTGCTGATGAAACCCACTACTGTTGTGTCATCTGCAAACTTGGTGATGTGGTTGTTGTCAAATTTGACAGTAGTCATAGATTAGCAGGGCGAACAAAAGAGGGCTCAGGATGCAGCCCTGGGGTGAAACTGCTCATCAAGATGGAATTTGATGTTGCTCATCAAGATGGAATTTGATGTGTGGCTGCCCACCCTGACTGTCTTCTGCCTCCGCATCAGGAAATCAAGGACCCAATTGCACATGTCAGTGTCCATGTCGAGCAATCTGAGCTTCTCCACCAATTGTTGTGGTATGATGGTGTTAAATGCCGAGCTGAAATCGATGAAGAGGATCCTGGTGTAGGTGTTCTTCCCTTTCAGGTGTGAGAAAGTGAGGTGGAGTGTGGTAGATATTGTGTCTTCCATGGATCGGTTTACTCTATATGTAAACTGTAGGTTTGCAGTGAGGCAGTCCTTGATGTGCTGAATGACAAGCCACTCAAAGCACTTCATGACTATGGGAGTGAGGGCCACAAGGCGGAAGTCACTCATACAGGCTGGGTTTGACTTTTTGGGCAGGGAAATGATGGTGGCACTTTTGAGACAGGTGGGCACCACTGCTTGATTGAGCGAGATGTTGAAGATTTCTGCAAAAACATCTTTCAGCTGTTCTGTGCAGTCCTTAAGAACACGCCCAGGTATGTTGTCCGGCCCCGCAGCTTTGCATGGGTTGACGCTGGCGAAGGTCTTCTTTACCCCAGCTGTAGACAGCTGGAATACCTGGTCTCTTGGTGATGGTGGAAGTGTCTGTACCTACCTGTTGTTGGTTACCTCAAAACGTGCAAAAAAGTGAGTTTGTCAGGTAGGGAGGGATCTTTATGGCATGCCTGTGGGGGTGGGGGCTTATAGTCAGTTATTGCTTGAAAACCGTGCCACAAGCGCTGTATGTCTTTATTATCAGTGAAGTGGCTGTTGGTTGAGCTTTTATCCATGCAGCTTCTTCGCCTCCATGATACCACAGGACAGATTTCTCTTGGCCAGTCTGTACGCTGCAGTATCTCTAGATCTGAATGTAGGATTTCAGGTTCTCAGCAGTGAATGGACTCCCAGTTCGACCAGGGTTTCTGGTTGGCCTGCTTCTTGATAGTTTTGACATCAGTCACATCATCTATGCACTTGTTAATATAGCCTATGACAGACTCAGTGTATTCCTGCAAGTCAATGGCATTGTCATATGTTGCTGCCACTTTAAAAATGTCCCATTGTGTTTTCAAAGCAGTCCTGCAGTGATGGAATTGCCTCCTGTGGTCACATTCGGACCTCTTTGAGTACCGGTTTCTTTCGTTTCACCCAAGGTCTGTATGCCAGAGTCAGCATAACAGTTAGGTGGTCAGAGTTGCCACTGTGGAGGAGGAGGGCTGCTTTATAGGAGTTCTTAATGTTTGTGAAAACTAGGTATAATGTGTTATCGCCCCTTGTTGCAAAATTCATGCTGGTAAAACGTTGGTAAAACGAGACTTGAGACTTGCCTGTTTGAAATCTTCTGCAGCAATGAAGAATGCATTGGGGTTAGCCCTCTGTTGTTCACTGATGGTTTTATAGAGTTCATTCATAGCCTCCTTCACGTTAGCAATTGGTGGGACATAGACTGCCACAATGACAATCGTCAGCCCCTGCAGCAAGTAAAAGGGTAGGCACTTCACCGTCATGAACTCTGTGTGATGAACAGAGTGTAGAGACTACCTCGGCATCTTGGCACCATGATTTGTTGATGTAAACGGCCAGGCCGCCTCCCTGAAGCTTTCCAGATCGCAAGGCTACTCTGTCTGCTCTGTGGAGCGAAAGCCCATCCAGCTGATCACGGTGTCCATGATGTTTTCGTTTAGCCATATCTCTGGAAACACAGAGACACAGCAGTTCCTCATGCTGCGCTGGGAAGCTCTCAACAAAAGTCTGATAGAGTCCATTTTGCTGGCTAGAGAACGAACGTTAGCCAGCATGATGTCGGAACTGCCGGGTTTTATGGGTTAGTAGCTGGCACACCTCCACACTTGCCCTGCCTCCGTGTCCTGTCACACCACTTTCGGTGTTTTCTCTCATGCGCAGCTCTGGGCAGGGCCATGGTCTTTGGGCCCACTGGACGCAGCAGACCAAGCCCACTCAGCTGATTTAACGTTAGCTCTCCCAGCCAGTATTTCTCATTACTAATGTTTAAAAGAAATTGATGATCATAGACATATTTCCCTTGAACTCCACACAATGACACAATGTCAGATGAAATTGTGGATCAGTATTCTTTCTCCAAAATATGCATGTTACTCCTGGATTATCTTGCTGGTGTTGCACCAAAATTTGCAGCCATCGGAAATTGTGACCTGTATGTGAAAACTTACTGTGCATTCAGGATCATGTTCATTTTAAATGGAACACTGGGATTTGCAGTATAAAAACAAATTATTGAATATATTAAGGATAACCACTTTACACCAGACATAAAACTGGAGAAATGACAAGCACTATATCAATGGAATATGGGCCAGTAACACTCGACACTACAATTTAGCCTGAATCATAACAAATTTGAGTTATTATCTACTGCTACCTGAGCTACCTAATGAGTGACACGTCAATATTCAGTGTTTTCAAAATTGTTTCTAAATAAGACATACTTATTATAGTTATAAATTTGTCTATTTAGCAATTTTTCACCCCACTGAAAAGATTTGAATCCTGATCAGTAGGGGATGCTGCCTCATCCCTGTTTCCATTTGCTATGAAGCACTGTACAGTGCTCACTGAATGGTTTATAGCTGAGTTTGATTTGCATGTCTGGCCCTTGTGTTTTTTTTCAGGAGTATGGCAGTGATGAGGACCGGAAAAATAATCAGAGGTAAGATCTTTTTTCCTGGAAAATTCTTTACTTTAGTGTCGGAATTTAAATAAGTTAAAATATAAACATTTTTAGCCTGTTTCTGCCCACACCAATTTTGAATAAAGTGGGGAAAAAAAGGGTGGGAAACAAAAGTAAAGTGATGATGTTGTCAGGGGACCTGAGGATGGCATAGCTGTAGAACACCACACCCCAGCTTCTCGCAGGTCTACCCAGAATATTTAGTTGGCTAATGCAGCATGTCACTTTGTATTCAGCTCATATTTTCTTGGTTTTATACACTCACCCCCCTCTGTTGACTATATAATATGGGTTATCGATATGCTTTATGCCCCCATATGAAGTAGCTAAATTGCTTTTGAACATGGATGTTAAAATACTGGCAAAAATGCTAGCAAGCCAATTGGGTACTGTTTTGGTGGATATTATTTCAGAGGACCAAACAGGTTCTATGAAGGGCCGCCACTCTTTTTCTAATGTACTACGTTAGCTCCTAAATGTTATTCATTCTGCATCTCGATTGGATGCTGCAGAGGTAGTTATCTCATCAGATAAAGTAAAAGCATTCAACAGGGTGGAATGGGAATATGTATTTGCCATCTTGAAAAAAAATTGGTTTTGGGGAAAAATCCACCTCAAGGGTCCATCCGCTTTCTCTATTCCTCTACAGCAGGGCTAGTCAACTACTTTCTTATGAAGGCCAACTTACTCAAATGTAAATGGTAAGGGGGCCAAACTTTTTTTCAGAGTAATTTTCGGATCTTAGCACTTACATGTGAACATGAAAAACAACACAAATACCCTTAATACTGTGTATCAAAATGTTTAGTAACAATGTGTTTATGTAACATACACAATAAGGCAGTCATTATGTGTGAAATGACTGCCCTATATACTACATTTATCCATTCGTTATTAAACTGGCGATTTTCATTGTCAACTTTACTCTTTTCAGTGTGGACAGTGACATTTTGAGGTTATTTTGTTTGCTAGTTAGCAGCAGCAAGCAGGTTAGCGTGGCACACTCACTAGGTTGGCAGCTGGTGGTGCGCACGTAGGGAGCGTTGGGAGCAGTTAGGGGTGGGACAAAGCAGTCTCCCATTGGAGGAGATTGAATGGGAGCGCATTCTTGCCCAAAAACAGATTTTTCTTCGTGGGAAAATTCATTATAATTTTTAATGTTCAAATAAAAATTGATCTAAGGGCCGGAAGAAATAATCCTCGGGCCGGATTTGGCCCGCGGGCCACCAGTTGACTAGGCCTGCTCTACAGGCTTGCGTCTATACCAATAATCTATGTTCTCCATACTTCCCGCTCACAAGGAACTCGTCCGGGCTCCCTCCTATCACCTCTTTTATTCGCTATAGCCATTGAACCCCTCTCCATAGCTCTAAAAGCATCCCCATTGATCAAGGGCATTTGTCGTTGCGGTATTGAATATCATTTTTCCTTATATGCAGATGACCTATATGTCATTGACCCTGTTGCCTGTGTACCAGAAATATTAGAATATTAGATGTATTGGAAAAACTTTGGCGCTTTCTACGGATGTAAATTAAATTTCACAAAGAGCGAGTGTTTTCCGGTTAACAACTCTGCATGAATGATCAGCCAAGGTGAACGTCCTTTTAATTTTTCTAAAACTAGTTTTAAATAACTGGGTATAAAAATCACTCATTCCATTAAATCTCTACATAAAGAGAATTTTACAGCCCTAGTGGAAAAAGTGAGATCAGACCTTCAGAGATGAAAGGTTATTCCTTTATCTTTAACTGGCAGAGTTCAGTGTGTGAAAATGAACATTTTGCCCCGACTTCTTCATCTATTTATGTGTTTGCCTCTTTTTCTGCCCAAATGTTTTTTCCTCCCAGTTGACAGCTTGAGCTCAACCTTTATATGAAGGAGCCATGTTCCACGCATAAATAAATCTCTGCTTCAGAGAAATAGGTCAAAAGGGGGCTTAGCTTTTCCAAACAACATTTTATTATTGGGCAGCAAACATCCAAAAGATTTTTTTTTTGGCTACATCATCCAGACATGGACTGGTTTCATATGGAGGCTGACTCCTGTTCGTCTTCTCTTCAAGCTCTTGTTTGCGTCCCCTTACTGTCATCTCCCTCCCGATATACCTCTAGCCCCATTATCACATATAAACCCCAATTCCAATGAAGTTGGGACGTTGTGTAAAACGTGAATAAAAACAGAATACAATGATTTGCAAATCCTTTTTGACCTATATTCAATTGAATACACTGCAAAGACAAGATATTTAATGTTCAAACTGATAAACTTTATTGTTTTTTGCAAATATTCACTCATTTTGAATTTGATGCCTGTAACACGTTCCAAATAAGCTGGGACAGGGGCAACAAAAGACTGGGAAAGTTGAGGAATGCTCAAAAAACACCTGTTTGGAACATTCCACAGGTGAACAGGTTAATTGGAAACAGGTGAGTGTCATGATTGGGTATAAAAGGAGCATCCCCGAAAGGCTCAGTCATTCACAAGCAAGAATGGGGTGAGGTTCACCACTTTGTGAACAACTGCGTGAGCAAATAGTCCAACAGTTTAAGAACAACGTTTCTCAACGTACAATTGCAAGGAATTTAGGGATTTCATCATCTACAGTCCATAGTATCATCAAAAGATTCAGAGAATCCAGTGAAATCTCTGCACATAAGCGGCAAGGCCGAAAACCAACATTGAATGCCCGTGACCTTCGACACAGTTCGTCACCACATCTACAAGTGCAAGTTAAAACTCTACCATGCAAAGCGAAAGCCATATATCAACAACACCCAGAAATGCCACCAGCTTCTCTGGGCCCGAGCTCACCTGAGATGGACTGACGCAAAGTGGAAAAGTGTGCTGTGGTCTGACAAGTCCACATTTCAAATTGTTTTTGGAAATCATGGACATCGTGTCCTCCGGGCTAAAGCGGAAAAGGACCATCCAGATTGTTATCAGCGCAAAGTTTAAAAGCCAGCATCTGTGATGGTATGGGGGTGTGTTAGTGTCCATGGCATGGGTAACTTGCACATCTGTGAAGGCACCATTAATGCTGAAAGGTACATACAGGTTTTGGAGCAACATATGCTTGATGATGACTGTTGGGAGAGGGCCACTGCATGTGTCTACTCCTCTTCCACCAGACCCGTCTGAGTCTAATCCAGTTTAAGGTTCTACATTGAATTCATCTCTGTAAATTTCAACTTTCAAAGTTTTAACTTGAAGTAGATGACAGATGTGACCATTGTGCACAATCCCCAGCTGCCCCAACACAAATGTTCTGGTCATGCCCTAAATTGATAAGTTCCTGGTCCTTCTTTTTTGGGAGGTCCCCTGCTACCTCCTCGTCATCATCCCTGATAAGAGGACATGATGATGTTCCTTAAACTACAAAAATTAAATTTGCCATTCGCAGATCAGCCCAGAAATTTTATTCTACCTGGCAGCCCCTCTTATCTTATGTTGACTATCTGACAGTACTTCCCTATGATTAATACCACTTGTATTATTTGTATTCCATGTCTTAATTTTAATTGGATGCTGCGTATCAGTGTAGACTACTATACTTATGGCAAATGGGATATATTTTTCTCCAATCACTAAAATGTATGACGTCATAAAGCATGACTTATGTAAACAGAAACGACTACTAACAGTTCATTTGTACGTGGTACTCTACGTCATGTTGAACTTGGTACTTATGAGATGACTGAATGCATCTTGTTGATGTAAAGCTCTCTAGTCTATTTTATTAGTATTTTGTAGTTTTTGATTTATCTATTATTACTGTAATTAATGTTTATTTTTATTTTTTGCATTGGCAATGGGTAAGGGTTGGGTGAGAGGGGGCTGGGGGGAGAAGTACCAAAATATGGAGGAACAATCATTTCCATTTCCATTGTATTTGGATGTTTTTGTTTTTTGTTTTTTTTGTACACCCAATGTTCCTTTAAATAAAATATTATTTAAAATAAATAAACATTACCATGCCTTTTCTGTCCAGTGCTTAGAGGAGCATTCTGCATTTTTGAAACTACTGATGGAAACTGCTCTGTGGTTCTTAAAATACATTAAGAAGATTATGATGTAATGTTTGAGGCTTGTCTAGATTAGATATTTAGGGAATGGGTGTGGGTGATAAGACATATTTGGTCATATTTTTGCAGGCCCAATAGAGGCTGCACTGTTCATTTAATGCCACCAGCTGATGGATCAAGGGTTTAGATGAGGCTAGCATTATGACACTCATATCTTCCTCCTCTTCATAGATGTTGACTCAAAATGTAAGCCAGTATTGTGAGTCAGTAACACACTAAAAGATAGAACCTACTTTCTTCATAGGGATATTTCAGTATCTTAAAGAGATCCTTGTTGTTGCATTAATCTTTTTTTTTTTTGTGGAGTTGCTTGCAGTCATTATGAAACCATTTGAAAGGTCAGTTTTGGCAGCTGACCAGCCGCTCTTCTTGTCCTCAGTCCAGTGGATCCAGTGATGTCAATGAATCTGGCTCTCTTAGGGCCATATAGCATCAGTCTGGCAGGAACCTGATCCACATTTTATCCTCCAGTGGCCATTGGTTCTCACAGCTTCCTCAGGGAGAAATGCTCCTCACAACACACGCGACTGTAGATGTGTGTATGCATGCAGGCATGCACCCATGTGTGTTTGTTCACAATTTGGGATTCTACCTTATGCAACTCCTCTTTTTCTAATATTTGTATTTCTCCTCTGTTATACTCATAACATAGTGAGTAAATATGTGATGTACTTTGTTTAGCAACAAAGCACAAACTAAAAAAAATGTTTAGTCTAATGCATTTTTCTGTTTTTCAATCACTGTTTCTGTTGGTATTGTAGGTCATGCAAAGTTGAAAATGGTTTTTCATGCTTTGTTTGGAGTCTCTCAATGAGGGGCATGTTTCTCTTTGACTCTACAATGAATTGTCATTCTTTATTTAGTATTCTGAAAGTCAAACAAGCCCCCACATCCATTTATGCTTGAGAATGATGCCAAGTGAGATTCCCTTCCATCCAACCTCAGCGCCAATAACAACCCGTACTTGAATGATGGTATTGTGGTAGACTGTTGCAAAAGAAAACCGATTGCTCAAGCACGCACTGTGAAGAGGAAAAAGACTGCTGCTCGTAGGTGGGGAACAGAGAGGGTAGCGAAGACAGCTACTCGAGAGCTAGAGGGGAAAACGGCTGCAGTGTAGGAATAAGAAGGATGTACTAAACCAAGATGGGATGCAGGACTAGACTGTTAAACTAAAATTTGCTGCAATTTGGTAAGAGGAAAAAGGTTATTACGGCTTATGACGTTTGATTATTAGGGTTAAATCCTATTGGGTTTAGTTCTATGTGGTTGTTGTTTCTGTTGAATTTAGGCTAATATAATTTTACATGTACATGCTGTGAGGAAAAGACTTTCTGGAGGAGACCAAGTTGACAATAGCAGGTTTTTCTCGGACAGTGGATCCTAAAGAGTGTCCTCCAATAACCAGCAGGATGCATCTGGTAGTAAAACCCTCACCGAAAGCCATGTTCACCGTGCTGCCCCACTTTGTGAAGAACACTGCACTGACTCAAAGGGAACTCTGTCGTATGTAAGTTCTCGTGGCAGCATACCTGTTTGCTTTTCTCAAAGTGGCTATATAACCATATCTGAATTTGATTGCTGAACTGTGTTAAATGAGGACATTACTACTTTTTGAATTGGTGTGTCATACAGCGAAAAACTACAATTTCAGAATAGAAAGACGATTATATATAACTTTTTTTTTGTGCAGATACATTTTAAAGGTGAAGTTTTTTCAAGAAACGACTGACTTTGACAGTAGGCAGGCTAATGAATCTGTTTCTGACTCTGGCTTCATAAATAATGATTTGTTCCTGTATTTTTTTTTTTGCAAAATATTTTTATTGGAAAAAATAGTAATTACAAAGTTTCAGTAAAAAAAATGCAATTTACATTTTTATATATGCAAAAAATAAGAACAACCCTCTCTTTGAAACATGAGGGAAGATAAAGGAAGTTAGCACAGAGGGGAAAAGAACAACAACAACAAAAAAATCTACCTCCACATACACACAACATGCACACACTCCCCAACCTACACTCTCCCTGGCTCATTGAGACTAATACATAGCCGAATAGTCACATCAATACTATGATGTACGCCAGATGGCACAACTTTAGTCAGGCAATGTCTGTAGTTCGGTAAAATAGGTTATGAAGGGTCACCATCTCTGAAAAAACCGTTTGAGTAAATCTCAATGTGTATTTGATTTTGTTGGGGGGCACTGAGCAGACTTTCAGTGTAATGGTAAAGAACATCTGACTAGCAAGGTTGTGAAATCAATGATATCTTGTACAGAATTTAGAGAAACCAAATTATCAGGGGTCCCAGATATACCAGTCAACTGACAATGGTGAAACTGCATTTTTCTTTTCAACTGCCAGCATAACTAGTAGTTATAGAGATTTTGTACTGAAGCAGGATAGCTTCATCACAGATTAATAGCCAAACTGTCTTGTCTCTTATTTTTAAGTGTTGGAAGAATGTTGCCAGGATTTAGTCATGTTTTTGCTCATCCTAACATTATCAACAAATCTGTTTTCTTGAGAAATCTGACAAGAAAATGATGACAAAGCAGAACAGAGGAGCTGAAACAAAAGATCTTGTGATGATCCCACTCAGTAGTACCAGGCTTTGTGTGTAGATATAAAGGGGGTAGCACATCTGTACACTAACAAAGCCATTCTCTGTTCTGTCTAAATGGTGTACAAGCTGGAGGACACCCAGGACATCCTCCTCCTCAATGCCCTGTACATAGCAAAGTTAGTGAGGAGCCTTTGTCAGTTGAACCTTTAGGAAGGCTACACAAGAGACAGCAAGAATGAGAGTGAAAAAGACATGCAGATAGACAGTGAATTAAAAAAAAATCTATGAAAGGTCACAGAAAGATACATATGTCATGAAAGCTGCTGAAAAAGAAGTGTTCTGATTTTCAATTACTCTCCAGGTTCCAATGCATTCACTTGCTGAACCAACGAGGAGCCATTAAGAGTGCAAAATCATTTGTGCGTCTTGCACTGCTTGCAGATTGCACCCACCAAGTGATCTCGTGTCTTTACAACATTGATTTAATTTTCTGGACTTAAAGATAAAAGTTATGTTCAAAATACTGTAGGCTAACAAGGGAACAATACAGTGTCTTCTTGCACTACTAATTATTTCAATATTCCCGCAATATGTAAAGGAGTCGAGAGGCAGCTATCTCTTTTTAAGAGAAGCCCCTGACTGCAGCCTGCAGATTGGTGACGTGTTCATGTTGGCTGTGACGTGCGCAATGTGGGCGGAGTCGGTGACGTGCTCAATGTTTGTACAGTAACGCACGCAAGAATGCCAGTGTCGGTACTTGATCTACTCGCCCTGATCGGGGTCCTGTGACTACAGATGACATCACTACTTCACGCATTATGATTGGGTAGGGCTTGGGTAGGAGCTAGTTTAGATTAGGAACAGCGGGAAACAGTAGATTGACGTTAGATGCAGCTCGAGCCTTCGGCCCTCGCGTGCGTTCACTCGTCCAGGACTCCCCCCCGCTTTGGGGGGGTCCTGAGCCTGCAGCCTCGCTCCTTAGACGCAGCTCATGCCTTCGGCCCTCGCACCTTTACTAACCAGCTCTATGTCAATGTGGATTGTAAAAAACACACAGATAAATAACTATAAAGCTAGCGTAAAACAACGCTAGCTAGCAACATAATCCGTGACTGCTGTTTCATGCTAGCTAATGTTCGTGCAATGGCGGGAATCGCAAACCAGTGAATTTGAGGACGCCCACATTGCGCATGTCACAGCCCACATCAAACACATCACTGACATTGAACACCTCACCGATCCGCAGGCTGCAGTAAGGGGTACTTGCTTTTTAATGCCAACTCCCGTGTCCCATACACCGCATGACCCCAGGAGTGCTCTTATATTTACACACCAAAAATGGCTGCTGAACAACAGTTTTCCCTCCGAGGTCACTATTAGAAACATTAGTCTTAGTCATGGCCCTACAGTCAGTCAGTCAGTAAAATGGTCATCTACTTAATCACTCAAAAACCCAAATAAATAACACAACCACAATACTCAAAACATGAACACACCATCACTAAAAACAATTTGAACATGAACGTTAACAGTCTCAGGATTCCTTGTGCTTCCCCAGCGCAGAACTGCTGAGAGCCAGAGTGACTGCCCTCTCTGGTCCCTATATAGCCCTCACCTGAGGGGTCAGTTGTCCTCGATGACCCCATCACCCAATACATAGTCCCTCAAATATCCAGTTGCCGCGCTGGCAAACAGGCAGCCTGGGGATCTCAGGAAGCGCAAGGGGGGGGGGGGTGAGACACACTGATCGGCGCATGTGGTGCTACTGTCACCTCCAGCCCCAACAACAAGTGAAGCAAGGGGGGGTATGGGGAGAGTCTGTCCTGGTGCAGCACCACTATGTGCCTCTGGCCGGGTATGCGCACCCGGTATATCACATCAGACAGCCAGCCCACAACCTCGCTAGGCCCCTGCCAGTGGCTGCGAAACTTGGGGGAAATCCCCTTCTTGCAAATGGGACAATACACCCATACCTTGTTCCCTCGCACGAAGGCCTGCCCAAGGCACCGTGTCATAAACCCTCTTCTGCCGCACTCCGGAGTTGGCCTGGGCTCACCAGGTGTAGTCGAGGACCACCTGAAGGCGATTCCTCAGTCTCTGAAGGTAGTCCATTTTTTCCTCCCAGCAGCCTCAGGCTCAGGCAGGGCCCTGAACACCAAGTCTGCCAGTGTCCACAGCTCCCGCCCAAACATGAGGGCAGCAGGCATGCACTGGCTGGACTCCTGGACAGCAGTCTGGTAGGACCACAGGACCAGGGGCAAGTAGTGGTCCCAGTCCCACTGGTGTCGACTGGTGAAGATGGCAGGCTAGGTGGCCAGGGTGTAGTTTAACCACTCCACCAGCCCGTCACTTTGAGGATGGAGCAGTGTCATCCTCACCTTTTTTCACCCCCATCTGCTGGCAGACCTCACTCAAGACTTGGGACTTGAAGTTCCACCCCTGGTCGCTGTGGAGCTCGACGGGAACTCAAAGGTGGGTGAACATATCCTCCAGCAGCCTCTCCACTGTCGTGGTAGCACTCTGATCCAGCACCACATATGCCTCTGGCCACTTTGTGAAGTAGTCCATAGCCACGAGGACGTAGTGGTTGCTGGAGTCGTTGAGGGCAAAAGGCCTGAGGATGTCCAACCCTGCTCATTCCTTTGGGCCCCCACCAAGTACTGCTGTAGTGGGGCATGGGAGCACTGGGTCAGTCCCTTCTGGGTATATAGTATATATATATATATATACACTACCGTTCAAAAGTTTGGGATCACCCAAACAATTTTGTGTTTTCCATGAAAAGTCACACTTATTCACCACCATATGTTGTGAAATGAATAGAAAATAGAGTCAAGACATTGACAAGGTTAGAAATAATGATTTGTATTTGAAATAAGATTTTTTTTACATCAAACTTTGCTTTCGTCAAAGAATCCTCCATTTGCAGCAATTACAGCATTGCAGACCTTTGGCATTCTAGCTGTTAATTTGTTGAGGTAATCTGGAGAAATTGCACCCCACGCTTCCAGAAGCAGCTCCCACAAGTTGGATTGGTTGGATGGGCACTTCTTGCGTACCATACGGTCAAGCTGCTCCCACAACAGCTCAATGGGGTTCAGATCTGGTGACTGCGCTGGCCACTCCATTACCGATAGAATACCAGCTGCCTGCTTCTGCTCTAAATAGTTCTTGCACAATTTGGAGGTGTGTTTAGGGTCATTGTCCTGTTGTAGGATGAAATTGGCTCCAATCAAGCGCTGTCCACTGGGTATGGCATGGCGTTGCAAAATGGAGTGATAGCCTTCCTTATTCAGAATCCCTTTTACCCTGTACAAATCTCCCACCTTACCAGCACCAAAGCAACCCCAGACCATCACATTACCTCCACCATGCTTAACAGATGGCGTCAGGCATTCTTCCAGCATCTTTTCATTTGTTCTGCGTCTCACAAACGTTCTTCTTTGTGATCCAAACACCTCAAACTTGGATTCATCCGTCCACAACACTTTTTTCCAGTCTTCCTCTGTCCAATGTCTGTGTTCTTTTGCCCATCTTAATCTTTTTCTTTTATTGGTCAGTCTCAGATATGGCTTTTTCTTTGCCACTCTGCCCTGAAGCCCAGAATCCCGCAGCCGCCTCTTCACTGTAGATGTTGACACTGGTGTTTTGCGGGTACTATTTAATGAAGATGCCAGTTGGGGACCTGTGAGGCGTCTGTTTCTCAAACTAGAGACTCTAATGTACTTATCTTCTTGCTCAGTTGTGCAACGCGGCCTCCCACTTCTTTTTCTACTCTGGTTAGAGCCTGTTTGTGCTGTCCTCTGAAGGGAGTAGTACACACCGGTGTAGGAAATCTTCAATTTCTTAGCAATTTCTCGCATGGAATAGCCTTCATTTCTAAGAACAAGAATAGACTGTCGAGTTTCAGATGAAAGTTCTCTTTTTCTGGCCCTTTTGAGCGTTTAATTGACCCCACAAATGTGATGCTCCAGAAACTCAATCTGCTCAAAGGAAGGTCAGTTTTGTAGCTTCTGTAACGAGCTAAACTGTTTTCAGATGTGTGAACATGATTGCACAAGGGTTTTCTAATCATCAATTAGCCTTCTGAGCCAATGAGCAAACACATTGTACCATTAGAACACTGGAGTGATAGTTGCTTGAAATGGGCCTCTATACACCTATGTAGATATTGCACCAAAAACCAGACATTTGCAGCTAGAATAGTCATTTACCACATTAGCAATGTATAGAGTGTATTTCTTTAAAGTTAAGACTAGTTTAAAGTTATCTTCATTGAACAGTACAGTGCTTTTCCTTCAAAAATATGGACATTTCAATGTGATCCCAAACTTTTGAACGGTAGTGTATATACATACATACATACATACATACACACACACACACAAAATTAATAATGTTAGCAAAAAGCACTATGGCCTGTGTTTTGTTTTAAGGTGTGCGTGGCAGTGGGTACAGTTGACGTTGCAGCTGCTGTTTGTTTCCATGATTGGGATTTTGGATGCAGCACGAGATGCACATTGCAGAGCTTTCCCATACAGCACCTGACACTGGGCTGGATCCGCCCACAGTCCAGCAGATCCACATAGGAATCACATCCGCCCTTAGACCGCCCCCCCCCACCTCTGCGCCGATTCTGGCAGATCATTATATAGCAATCACATCTGCTCCTGTACCGCCCCGCACCTCTGGCCAGGTTGTGGCCTCCTTACGAAAGTTGGAACCCATTTTTAAATTAGGCCTTGTGGATCTAAAATGAGTCAAGAGTCAGCACCTGAATTCCCTATTTCCACATCAATTTTTTTAGAAACAGATTTCAGTGGACTGTTTAAGAGAAAAAACGTTTATGATCCTTGAATATGCCGCCATGCATATTTGTACCAGCGTAATGGCGGATCCGTTTTGCCAATCCGCACCAGATGCTGTGATACATTCGGCCCGGATCCGGCCCAGTTTCATTTTGCTGTCTGGGTACTTTTAAAAGTAAGAGTGTTACTTTTTACTTTATCAGCCTTTGGTCAAAACATCAAGTGGCCCCACATTTGACAACTAATCTCACATAGTCAGACCTCTGTTTAGTTTTACTTGGGTCTGGCTACACAATATTCGTTGACATCTGGCCTACTTATTATTTTGCTTATCTAACTTGCTCAACAGTGCTGAATGTACACCAACAGTGACTCAGGAAAAAAAAAGAAACAATGTGAGCGATGTGAAAAAAAAACAACTTCCCAGTCAATTGTTTATTGTGCTACACAAATTGAATGGGAAGTTTTGTTTTGTTTCCTACAGTGTTCTTGTTCATCCACGTAGTCACATTCTCGCTCCTGTTGCAATTAAGAGGACAGATAAAATTCAGACTTTGGGGTGTCACAGTTTGCGTTTTTACCGAGAGATGCTTTTTGACTGTGCCACTTGCTTACATCGTGTTTCTTGCTTTATTCAGCTTTGAAATTGTTATGACAGACAGGTCCAAATAAAAGTCAGCAGTACAATGAAAACCAAATTTTGGGAGAATCTCCTGTCAAGGAGGGCAACAAGTATAGTTAAATATGCTTTAAATATGAAGTGCTGGGGGAACACGAGTCATAAATGTTTATAGATGTTCAGTGGTAATGAACCTGTGACATTGGAGTGGAGGAAATAATCACGATGGCACACTGCGCTGTATTTACACTGTGCTTGGTATAGTAATAATGGATTTAGAGTGCACTACATTTTAAAGAGAAACAGTTTGATATTATAGGCCAAGTGACTCAAATTCATTTGAAAAGGGGTGGGAAGACACAGTAAATGTCAAATTTATCAAGAAAATGTAGGTTTTTACGCATTTCTCCAATTAATAAATATATTTTAGTGAGAGAAGAAAATAGAAAATATGCAGCTCACATCGGCTGACAGGCTTTTCATGTGGCCACGTGATGGTGAAAGTGACGGAGACTACATACTTGCTCTACTAATGAACACAGTTTTTGCTGTTTTGCAACTTTCAAAGCCAACTCACTTTGAATAAATTACTGACTTATTAATTATTGCTCATCAGCACGTGCTCGTCAGCCTTGTCAGCCTTTTGTGCCTATCTATCCTGGATGAGGGATCCCTCTGGTGTTCTTCCTGAGACTTCTTGCTTTTTTTTTTTCTTTTTTCTCTTGGACAAGATGTTTTTCTGTGGAGTATTCCCTTCTCCAGATCAACAATCTAGATTGGGAATGTCATAAATTTCACAGAATGTAGTCAGTGTAAAACCCTCTGAGACGAATTTGTGATTTAGGGCTAAACGAGGATCATTTTAATCACACTAAATCACACCTCAAATGCCCCCTTCCTACTCAGAGGGGGCTGGGAAATTGTTTTTCTATGGAGTTGGGTTTTAATATGGCAGAGGCGTTTAGCTGATCGCTTATGTTACAGTCTTTCATCAGTCAGTTCTTTCCTATTTACTCTGTTGACCAAACACAGAAATGTAATGATGCAGTGATTAATGAATGTAAAATGTATCTCTTCCTCTGCATGTGTCAGCCTCAGCGAGAACTTCTTCATGGTCAAAGGAGCTGCCCTCTTCTTACAGCAAGGCAATAGTACACAGGGACCCAAGACCCCGACCCACCATAAACATGCTGGTAGGTACACACACACACACACACACACACACACACACACACACACACACACACACACACACACACACACACACACACACACACACACACACACACACACATACACTGGTTATGTTCATTGCAAAATGCCATATATAAATACATAAAGCACAGCCACATTTGCTGGAGTAACTTTTACTTTGTGGCTTTGCCCACGCTAAAAGCTAACCCGTGTGAGGGTAGAATTTACTTTCTGTGTTCTTTGTGGATCCTTAATTATGGGCACACGAGTTTCACATTAACATGATCCATATTTAACATGACTGATTTCCACAGAGATTTTTACTCATTGTATTCCCAGACAGTTGACTTAGTTCATGGGGACACAACATTTAGTGGCAGAACTGTTTCACCACTCATCTAAGTGACTCCGTCAGTCTCACCTGACTCAGTTGTCCCCAACCTTATAAACAGCTCAGTTGCACAATGACTGAAACCAGCGATCAGTTTCATATGCAAATTAACATGACCATTATGTGTTGGTTTACAGTAAGCATCCACAATCAAATGTCCCCCATCACCAATTGTAATTCCACAGTCTAAGAAGGCTAACCTGTCATTTTTCACATCCTCGCTGGTGAACTTGATGTGGTTGTCCACAGAGTTAATGTGGTCAGTGAAATGTGCCACTATTCCCCAATCCTCGGTGAATAGTACACATCTCCATTTTAACTCTAATTAACGGTCATGACAATTTCCATATCAAATCAATCGCTGGTTTCAGTGGTTATGCAACTGTGCTGTTTACAAGGGTGGGGATACCAGCAGTCAGCTGAGACTGATGGAGTCACTTAGATAAGTGGTGAAACATTTCTCTCACTAAACACTGTGTCCAGATCAACTGATTCAATTTTCTGGGAATTCCTTACATGATTATTCGGCAGGCATCAAGCTGCTCAGTGTATTGTTATTTGTTATGTAGAGTGCTTAAATATACCATTAATTTTAAATTTTAGGCAGTTTTACATAAATCCTGCAAGTATATTGAACATGTATGTTATTGTATGTTAAGTTTTTCTTTACAAAAGTCATTTTTAAGTGTTTTCGATTAAATATTGCTGTACATTTTTCAGTACTTCCAATTTACAAGCCGTTTTGGGTCGAGTTCCGCCCAATTACGTTTTTTTTTTATTCATGAGTCACTGCCCTTATTGCCTGGCCAACCCTCCATGCAATGAGGGGAAGAAAGTAAACAACCTGCTTGTAAAATATCTGCCACTTCCGAAAGCCCAGATGAACTTTACATATTCGACCTGGAGTTTGACCCCGACTGGCAGAAGGAAGAAAACAAATCAGCAATTTAGCCCAAGTGCCAGCAAGATGTTTTAGAATGGTATACTGACCTTCTGTCAGTGACAGTAACAGAGGTGACAAGTCAGTTGGAGGTATTGACTAATATACTGAAGACATCATTGTTACCTCGGTAGCTGGACTTTAATCTTACATGGCCAGCCCATAATCCGCACTATGTGAGTGCTTCTCCAGTGCAGGAGAAAACTTGACCTTTTTCCAGGAGCTGGTTACAGAAAGATAGGCTTTGACAATGGCTTACATTTAACACATAGTCAAACTTCAGACAGACATCTAACCTCAATTGTTGCACAAATCTGTCTAATACTTAACTAGGACTGATCCACTATGTATTCTGGGCAAATTAAGACTCTTTTCAAACTAACAAAACTGGAAGTCAAAGCAACAAGATCAAGTGGCTCACCTCTATTCACTCCTGCAGAAAAGTTGTGCTTTCTAGAAAAACACAACAGTTAAAAGGACACTTTGGGCATCTGGGTGGCATGGCAGTTTATTCCGTTGCCTACCAACACAGGGATCACCGGTTTGAATCCCCGTGTTACCTCCGGCTTGGTCGGGCGTCCCTACAGACATAACTGCCCGTCTCTGCGGGTGAGAAGCCAGATGTGGGTACGTGTCCCGGTCGCTGCACTAGCGTCTCCTCTGGTTGGTCGGGGCACCTGTTCGGGGGGGGCTGGAGGGAATAGCGTGATCCTCCAACGTGCTACGTCCCCCTGGCGAAACTCCTCACTTTCAGGTGAAAAGAAGCAGCTGGCGAGCCCACATGTATCAGAGGAGGCATGTGGTAGTCTGCAGCCCTCCCTGGATTGGCAGAGGGGGTGGAGCAGTGACCGTACAACTGGGGAGAAAAGGGGTCCAAAAAATAAATAGATAGATAGATAGATAGATAATGCCTGAGTTTTTCTCATGAAATCTTCCACAAGTATACCAAAACACTCCTCATTCTTGTATATTTCAAGGGGGATGCTGCAGTCTCCATGAACTCATTTCCCTCATTGCTTATTCCATAATGTTGGTAGCAATCCACAAATTATAAACCATGTTTCCCTCTTTTTTTTCTTTTTCTTTTTTTGTAAGTTGTCAGCGGGTGTCATTGATTGTTACCATTGAAACATACTAGCTCTCAGTTCTGAGACAGGCTGGAGGAAGAGTGGCTTTTTTTTTTAGGCTTGGTATTAGCCAGTTTGTTTTTGTTTATTTCATATTTTCTAACTCTATTCTTTCATTTTGTTTGTTTGTGGCTGAGTTGAACCAGTGAGCATCTTATTTTAGTCACAAAGTTCTCAACCAAAAAAAAAAAGTCTAAAATAAAGTAGAAAGCTGTTGGGGCAAATTTTGTGACCCCCCCCCCAAAAAAAAAAGTATATCCAGTGATAGTCGTGACGTCGCGGGAACGCGCATGTGTTAATTTTAAACGAAGTGAACCTTGATAGCCACGTTTACATTTCACTCGTGGAAATGGAAGATGGCAACATGTAGAATGTTTAATTGTTTTGTGTTTTATTTTTTTCCACCATTACTTTTAGATTATCAACGTAGTTTTATAAACCAAGGAGCTGTCAACGCAGCAAGGTTATATAGTTTTGAATTGTTATGTTAGTTTTTATTTTTATTTTGTTCTGACTTCTGTTCTCAATTTCAGTTTAGTTTTAATTAGTTTTTAAAGTGGGTTTGCCTGTTAAGTTTAGTTTTTGTTTTTTGAAAAGGCCCTATGATGGCCTGTCCAGGGTGTCTCCCCGCCTGCCGCCCAATGGCTGCTGGGATAGGCTCCAGCATCCCCACAACCCAGACAGCAGGATAAGCGGTTTGGATAATGGATGGACGGATAAATCTATTGTAGTTCTATAGTACAATATAGGCTCTTTAAAAAGAAATGTGAACGTCAACTGAAAAAAATGTTGATTTTGGTATTGTTTCATGGTCTCACCAAAATGTTATATAAGCTGGCAAACATGGATTGACCTTTTTAGTACTGGGATTGCCTCTAGTCTATATAAAAATTGTCACTGTATCAGCATGTATGAATATTGACAAAGTATATATGGATATGTACCTGAAAGAGTGGTTAATATGCCCTACATTTTGTGTATTTTTTTACCTGTGAATAATCAATAGTCCAAGTTGTAATTATAAACGGTTTTTCGTCAACAAAATGTTTACATGTTTCATTTTCAGGTGACTTACCTCAACATCTTCAAGTTATGATCAAGATCCTGCGGTCTGAAGATCGCATTAAGCTGGTCAGTTTGAAACCTACCCACGTTTTTTTAGGGGTCCGAGCACCGAAGATGCAAAGGAACCTCATTGTTTCCGTTCCTTTTATTTTATTTTATGTTTTTGGGGGGGGGGGGTTGTACCGAGGATGCATAGGAATGCTATTGCTTCCATTCTGTTTATTATTATTATTATTATTATCATTATATGTGTATAAGAGATAGCCAGACAGTGGCAAATGTATTTGGACAGTGTAGTCTAAACATTTTGCTATACGTATATCCATTCAATCTCATGTACTTTTATTGTAAAACTGCATGAATCAGTGACTGCAGCCACCACTACTGGTTAGATTTCTTCGAGACCATGAAATTATTCCTCTTGTAAAATGCTCCATCTCAACCACAGGCTGTACGGTTAGAGAGTGGGTGGTCAGACCGAGTACGCTACATGGTTGTAGTCTACACCAATGGTCGACAGGACACAGAGGAAAATATCCTTCTGGGAATGGACTTTACAGATAAGGATAGGTAATTTAACTCTTATCAGTTGTATTGTCTATATCATTTGCTATGATTGTTAAGATTTTGTCAGTGTAATTAATTGACCTTGTGTTTCAGTAAAAGTTGTTCTATTGGGATGGTGCTACCATTGTGGAGTGATACCAACATACATTTAGATGGAGATGGGTAAGTTTCACTCTCTTCTTCAGCTTTCCCTGTGATAATTAACAATGTTATTAAAACCTGAATGATTAGTCTACAAAGACACATTACACTGTCACGTCAAGTGTTGATTCAGGTCTTTATTTGAAAGGCCTAAATCAAAATGGGGGACATGAGAAAAAACGGTTATTCTATATAATATATAAAATAATAAAATAATTATAAAATATCATAATTCAAATGATTGTTTTTGTTTTGTAAATATTGTATAATTAATAAAAATATAAAAAATTAAGTAAAATAAAATAAAAAAAGCTATATAAAAATGCTTCCATATGAAATATAACTTTTATTTATTTCCATCAATAAACACCTGTCTAAAAATACTTTATTTGCTTTATGAATGGGTTATTTTGTAATTGATTCATGGATTTGATTTAACATTCACCATTTTTTCAAACAATGTTCATCTGCTGCATTTAGGATTTGTAGTGGCTGGCAGTGAGAGAGGTGTAAATTACAGGCATTTTGCTCTGTGTGTCAGCCAAGTTCTTGCTGACCTGTTAAAGTGGTCTCTGTGTGTGTTGGAGGAATGTTCCACTCTCTGGTGTCCTGAATAGTCCCATGAACAAGCCCAGCCTATGTTTACATTCTCTGACCACTCGTTCTCTCCCCATATGGACTTTCCTCTAATCTCCCATCTCCACTTCTTTTTGACAAGGGGATTCAGTGTAAACACAGCAGGACGGTCGCATGTCTTCAAGCCTGTGTCTGTGCAGGCCATGTGGTGAGTGAATCCCTTCTTTTGTTGAATCTGGAGACAGTACGGCAACAGTGAAAGGTATTTTTCACTTCAAAATAGATAAATATGAGGGCATCCGGGTAGTGTGGCGGTCTATTCTGTTGCCTACCAACATGGGGATCGCCGGATCGAATCTCTCATGTTACCCCCGGCTTGGTCGGGCGTCCCTACAGACACAATTGGCCGTGTCTGTGGGTGGGAAGCCGGATATGGGTGTGTGTCCTGTTCGCTGCACTAGCGCCTCCTCTGGTCAGTCGGGAGGCCTGTTCAAGGGGAGGGGGAACTGGAGGGAATAGTTTGATCCTCCCACGCGCTATGTCACCCTGGCGAAACTCCTCACTGTCAGGTGAAAAGAAGCGGCTGGCGACTCCACATGTATCGGAGGAGGCATGTGGAAGTCTGCAGCCCTCCCCCGATTGGAAGAGCGGATGGGGCCGCAACCAGGACGGCTTGGAAGAGTGGGGTAATTGGACAGACACAATTGGGGAGAAAAAGGGGCAAAAATCCACAAAAAAAAGGTATATGTGTCATTTCACCTGTCTAGTGGTTGCTACAGGTAGAAGGAATACAGATTACTCATCACACAAAATGTTAACATAGAGGACATCATGTTGTGTTGTCATTAATCTCTTGATTTGAAATAAACGTTGAGTACTTGGTTTAAAGTCCTTATCATGGCCATCACAGACATTTGGTTTGACATCCCTAAGCAAGGGGGATTAATTAGGCCAGACTTTGCACCATCAAATACTTTTCTGCCTCATTTTGTGTTGAGAGAATTGTGTGCTCCCTGTTTGGCATCATCTTGTTTTTACACATCCAACTTGTTTTTACACATCCAATATACTTTGATGGATGAACATTTCCTCTGTATTCTGCAGGTCTGCCCTGCAGATCCTCCATAAGGCATGTGAGGTATCACGCAGGTACAACTACTTCCCAGGGGGTATGGCTCTCACCTGGGTGGGCTTTTATGAAAGCTCCATCACCTCAGAGCAAAGCTGCATCAACGAGTGGAATGTTATGACTGATGTAGAGACCACCCGGCCTGACTCACCCACTATGTTTGTGGACCAGTAAGACTTCATTGGTTGCTTTGTTCTTCATACTGCCTCAGCATTGTTAGTCAAGAGAAAAGTAAATGTTGGATGCATTTTGTGTTCTCCATAAAGGCTATGAAACATAGCTGAGACGTTTAACAATATGCAGGTTCTTGTTAAAGACCCGGTATTGTGCCACCAGGTGCACAGGCAATGTGCCGTACAAGCCATTTCAAAATCTATCCAGTTCACTTCAACTCACTTCAATTCAACTTAGTCAAAGAGAGGCCTGTGAGCTCCCAGAATGTGCCAAAAGCTAAAACAAGACTAAAAAAGAAGACTAAAAACTAGATTTTAGTAGACAAAAACTAAACTATAAAGGACCACAATAAATATGATATCAGGTGAAGTGCAAATGGTAGGTGAAGTGCAAATAGTGGCGAATTAAGTGTAAATTGTAGACACAATATGAATGCAACATATGCCTATTTACAATATACAAATGTACACGTGCTGACAGAGAATATACAAAAGGAGAAAATGTACATGTGGTGACATAGCATATATGATCAGTCATGTTGACAGTCCATTTACTGAGTCGGGCCATGAGACTCCTTGGTGTAGGGTGTGTGTGTGTGTGTGTGTGTGTGTGTGTGTGTGTGTGTGTGTGTGTGTGTGTGTGTGTGTGTGTGAGTGTGTGTGTGTGTGTGAGTGAGTGTGCGTGTGAGGTGGGGGGTTAGTTACTGTCTGTTTCCTGTACTGGGCCACAAGACTGCCTATTATGGCGGAGCGTGTGACTTCTATGGCAGGGGAAAATGCAGAATTCAGCTGAGTGACAGCTCTTGGGAAGAAGCTGTTCCTGAGCCTGGTGGTGCGGTTCTGGATACATCTATAGCATCTCCCAGATGGCTGTAGGGCAAACAGGCTTTGGCTGTGGTGTGTGAGGTTCCTGTCGATGCTGATGCTGATGCATCTGTACAGGCAGCATTTGTGGTAGATGTGCTGGATGGCTGGTAGCTGGGTGCCAATGATAGACTGGTTAGTTTTCACTGCCCACTGCAGGGGTTTTCCAGTCAGAGATGGTGCAGCTGCCATACCCACAGTTATGCAGTTTGTTAATATGCTCTCGATTGTAAATCTATAGATGTTTGAGAGGAGCTGTGGGGAAATGGTTGGCTCTTTTTAACCTACTACAGGTACCGTTGAGCCTTCTTCACCAGGGAGGATGGGTTGAGGGACCATGTTAGGTCTTCTGTGATGTGGATGTCCAGAAACTTAAAGCTGTGGACCCTAGCCACCTTAGTACCACTGATAGTAGATGGAGATGTGTCTGCTGCCTCTAGACACTCTGAATTCTCTTAATGATCTAATGATCTTCTTATTCTTTTTGGTGTTGACAGCCAGGTTTATTTTGGAGCTCCAAGACACCAGATGCTTGACCTCCTCTCTGGAGACCTAACAGATTGAGGTTGGTTGGTCAGAAAGTCCAGGGTACAGTTACAGAGAGAGATGCTATCAACCTGGCTGTTTTCAAGTCCATAAGGACTTCATCCAGCTGGTCAGGACATGCCCTGAGTGCCTGTCCAGGGAAGCCATCTGGGCCTACATCCACCTACAGCCTTGTAGATGCTCACTCTGCATATAGTGCCTTTCACATCTGAGGTGGAAAGTGTGAGCACCTGGTTATCCAGGGGTCGTGGTACCCTGGTGGCCATTTCTTTGTTGGCCATGTCAAAGCGAGCACAGAAATGTTGAGCTTGCTGGGGAGGGAGGCAACATTGGTCAAGGGGCAGGAGTACTTGCTCTTATAATCGCTAATGTTTGGATGCACTTCCTTATGTGACGGGGGTCTGTATTGTTATGGAACTACCAGGTCTTTAAACTACCTCTTGTACTGCTTTGGTAAGCACATACCTGCAAACCTGACATTAGGGCTGGGCGATATGGACAAAATCATATATCACGATATTTTTGGCCGAATACCTCTACCAATATTTTGACGATATTGATGGATGACTATTGGTGCTCTCACAAAATATTTACACGATGACATTTTTGATAAACACTCATTAGTAATGTGGATATGATGTCTAAACAGGTAGACAAGTAATATGACAGCTAGAAGTCTAATAAGTTCAGAAAATTGCATCTCTTTACTATAATGCAGTTTTTAAAACCTGGAAAAGACAATGCTTATGTCATATCATGATATTGTGATATTCAAAATCTCAGATGATATTTAGTCTTATATCATGATATCAATATAATATGGATATATTGCCCAGCCCTACTTGACATAAATCTTAGAATAAAAGGCTAACCTCAATTTCAAAGGTGCTCTGAGTAAGAACATAAACCATTAGCATAAAAGTGACAAATAAATAGACAAAAGTAAAATCTGGATAGGGTTTTAAAAATCTCGTTTGACAGTGGAAGCGGGATGTTCCCTGCCCATCTATCAATTTTGCAGGCTGCACAAGTAATTTTAATGTCTGCCTTTAAGTGAAAACTGCCAGCGATAACTAAAGAAAATTGACATCTGACATCATTCAAATATTTCACAGTAATCTTGCTCATTAGGATATCATTTCTTTTGAGCAGTCTGATCTGGACACAGTTGGGCTTTTAATGTAACCACACCTGCTCATATTCATGTGTGGTAATACCTAATAATTAGTTGCCTTCCTAGGAGAATGAGTTCATAAGCACAATTTGTCAGTTGAATCTGCTACAGTACTGTGGAGAACACAACAGTTAAATGTACATGGAAGTTTTCATGTGTTGCTGATTGTGGTTTTGCATGTGTTAGACCATGCTTATGGCCTAACACATGCAATCTACAAGAGTGTGTCAAATAGGCCTGCAACTAACGATTATTTTGGTAGTCGACTAATCTGTCGATTATTTTTTCGATTAGTCGACTAATCTAACGATTATTTCTTTCACACCCTCCATCTCTGCTTCCTGAGGGCGCGGATCCTCTTCCGGGCTCCAGTGCATGTTTTACCTCACATGCTTAAGTCTGCACACCTGTGAATGTCGCCCTGTGTCTCTGTCTTAACATAACACGATCCCATAGCGAATTAAAATAATGACTCATGAAACATTTGAATTTGGAACTTGTTTTGGAGCTACTTGTTTAATCAAATGCATCATCAATCATAATGAAAACTAAATAAATACATTAAATAATACAAATGAAAGTCAATGCATTATCAATCATAATAAAAACAAAGTAAATAAATTAAACAATGCAAATTAAAGTGCAAGTCAAAACGTAAAGATAATGTGCAAATAATGTTTTAAAAGTAACTCAAAATAGCAGCCTCTGCCCCAGCACCGCGGTTCTGATGGGGCTGTTAACCTGGTCCAGGAGGGGGACGTGGATCCACTCACTAGGCTCCACCATCTCCAACAGGAGGGGAGGATGAGTCAGATCAGACAGACTTGTAGGTCTTTTGTTTGCTGTGTGTGAGTGAGAGGAGCTGTGTGTGTGTATATGTGTGTCTTACTCTGATCTCATGCAGTTCATAAATGCTTTAAATTGCAGTGCAGGAACGTGAGCATGTCGACGTGCTCTGGAGTGAGGCTGGCTCTCTTCTTTGAGGCGATGTTCCCAGCTGCTGAGAAGAGACACTCAGAGGGAGTAGAAGTAGCTGGAATACACAAAAACGATTTGGCTTGTGATGCAAGGGTTGGATACTTTGCCTCATTCAATTTCCACCAAGACAGGGGACTTTCTGTCTTTGAGAGGGGCTGCTCTCCGAAGTACATCAGCACTTCATTACTGATCGCTTGGTTGCGTGCATCCTGTTCATCATTGGTCTCACTGTCACTGTCTGTTGAGTCACATCCAAGCAGTGAATCGAGAGCTGAAACAGACCTATTTGGAGTTCCCTCAGCTGAGTCTGTGGCATCCTTGTCAGCTGATGCTGCTGTGGCTTCTTCATTCCCACTGGTGTGCTGGTTATTCACAGTACTCCCATCCTTGGACTGTAGGGCCAGAGCTTGTACTTTATTCTGAACAGTAAACCTCTCCTCTGGTGTCAGGAATTTCAGTTTTCGAAATCGTGGGTCTAGTGCAGCTGCAATGATCTGTTTGCTTGGGTCATCATCTGTGATGGTGACCTCTCTTGACCAGCGTGCAGTGGTCTCCTCTGAAGCAGCCGCCTGGAAGGCCTGCACAGGAGCTGTATTATAGGCAGTGTGGGTGGACTTCAAAAGCCCTCTGACTAGTGGAGGCAGGGCGGAGACTGTCACATAGCTTTCACCACTCAAGTAGACAGTGGCACATTCAAAGGCCTGGAGAGCTTTGGCCAGTTCATCTAGCAGGGTCAACTGATCAGCTTTGAGGTCTAGGTATTGTTTCCCTCTCTGTGTTACTGCCGGGTCAGACAGAGTCGCAGTCAGTGGCCATCTCTGTTCCAGCATGCGAGTCACCATATAATAGGTGCTGTTCCACCTGGTAGAGACATCTTGGACAAGTTTGTGTTCCGGGGTTCCCATCTGTTTCTGCTTTGTCTTAAGCTTGCTTGAAGCCAGTTCGCTCCTTTTAAAGTGCTCGACGAGACACCTCGCTGCTCCCAGTGCTTTACTGATCTGAGGGTGTTTCAGTGCACGATTGATCACCAACTGTAAAGTGTGGCCTGCACAGCGGATAGACACCCACCCATGTTTTTCCTGCAAGATGTTTGCAGCCAGTACGACATTGGAGCCATTGTCATGAACAACTGCCACAATCTTGCTGGGAGGGATCTCAAACCTTTCCACAGCCTGCTCAATCCATGCAGCAATGTTGGGTCCAGTGTGCCGTTCTTCGAGTGGCATGGTTGTAAGGCAGAAGCTAGTGAGCTCCCAGTCATCACTTATAAAGTGACAGGTGATGCCAAGATATGCCTCTGTCGCGACACTGGTCCAGGCATCAGTTGTCAGGGCAATCTTGTTCTTGGTTGCTTTAAGAGCATCTTTAACCTTACCAAAAGTAGCTTCATACTTTCCCTCCATAAGCTTAGTAAAATGAGTTCTGGAAGGTAAGGTGTAACCTGGATGGAATGTGGTGACCATCTGCTTAAATCCCCCATCTTCAACCATGGATATTGGTCTCATGTCATTGACGAGCATGTTGAGGATGCTCTCTGTTAAGACTCCAGCCATTTGAGGGGTGCATGAGCCTCTCTTCAGGATGAACTCATCCACACGCCTTTGCTTAGTACTAAAATAGAAAGAGAACAAAACAGAAAGCTGTATTAATTATCATCACAAGTTGTAGGCTATGGTATCAGTTTATCTTAGTGTACTGCCTAATACCAATTAAACCATTTAAATGAATAAATATCTTACAACTGAATTATTGATATGCTCCAACCCAGTCTAACTAGCTAACGCTACGACAAGCTACAGCTGATTAGAGCGCACTGTGAAAGCTAGTTGACTGTCTAGGCTACAGACAGCTCACGTTAGCACCGTGTCGTGTTTTTGCAGACTGCAGATTGACTAGCTAAGTAAGATAGCTAGCTAATGTTAGATGGTGCTAACGTTCCCCGTCTCTGCAGTCTTGCCTGCGCTTTAGCCCAAAAAGTTCAATTTTTTTCAACTGAAAAAAAAGAAACCTAGAGCTCATAGCGTAAGTTACTGCAGAGTCAGTGAATGTTAGAACCCGTTAACATTTAGCTAACGTTAGCAATCTTAACTTAGCTAGTTAATACTCCAGTCTGCAAAAACACGACACTCGGTGATAAATGACGGAGCTAAACAACTCTAAGCTGTAGTGTGCTATGCTGCAAGCTTGGTGCGGTTTAGCTAATGTTACATACAGCTCGTTGGTGGATACGCAGAATCCACATAACTGAAATAGCGTTCGCTTAGCAAGCATCACCCTTGAGACGTTCTGTTTTCCAACATGTAACTTAAGCTAACGTAAACATTACGATACTGTGGCTAACTAGCTAAACTTACCCATGATCCGAAGTAGCAATCATCGTGGCTCCAGGGTGCTTGCGTTTCAAATGCTCGTGCATCGCCGTAGTGCTGCTGTGGAATGCCAATTCGGCTTTGCATATTCTGCATTTAACTGACTTCTTTGGCTTGTCATCTGTGAAATACTCCCAGACTTTTGATAGTCTCGGTCTCGCTGGTTTTTGCTCTTCATTAGCCTCATTCGCTCTCCTTTCCGCCATCGTTCATACGCTTTCTTCTTCTCTTCGTCGTTCATGCAAAATGCAGTTATATCAGACGATGGAAGCGATACTGCCCCCAGCACTTCCTATAGGGCATTGCAGTTACAAATGAACATTTGTGCGGTTTTGAGTTAACGTTACTGGCTCTGATTGTTTTTATACGACGCGTCGAAGCTAAAATTCTGCGTCGACGAGTTTTTATGATCGACGTCGTCGATTATGTCGACTAATCGTTGCAGCCCCAGTGTCAAACTATTACTTTTAAGTGCCATAAATTGTTTGGGCTCATATAACCAAAAAGTAAACCCTGTGCTAACATTGCAACCTTCATTAATGTGATATTTCAAACGGTAGTTGTAAATGCAGAAGGCGAAGTGTTTGCAGGGATAGAAAACTTGATTTTTAATCGCAGCCCAGTTAAATTGATGGCATGGCTGATCCCATGGTTTCGAAATGGCTTGCTCAGCAGTGCAGAAACTGGACTATATCAGCAAATAGCAAAGCTATTAATATCACACATAAGAAAGTGTGGACAGCAATGTATGGCCATCCACTTCTTCTACTTTAGGTATGCCATCATATGATCTGTAACTTCTGTCTTAGCAATAGAGTAAAACTCTGCTTTGGATGATGTCCTTTATTTTCAGCTAGACCCATTAGCTGTTATTTTTGACTACTGATGTTGTTACCCAGTCATGCTTATTTTCATTTGTATAATATTATTCATGCATGGTTTGATTGATTGTGCATAGGCCAACTAAGAGAGAGAGGACCGAGTGTCTCATTAAAGCCAAACTACGCAGCCTCATGATGTTCCAAGACCTGGAGAATGTCACTTCTAAAGAGGTATGTGCATTTCAAGTAAGGATGCACCAATATATTTTTTTCCGCTGTCGATTCTGTGCACAAATCTTCAAGTATCGACCAATATTGGGTTCCGATCCATTACTTTTGCTGAACAGTGCACTCTAATACCATTACTCTGGGAGTTAACAGGCAAAGTAATTAAGATAGAATCAGATTTTTCTTTTTCACAGTTAAAGAAATACAGGCAAAGAAATACAGGGAAGAAATACAAAATTGTTGGCCAGAGAGCGGACATTCGTCAGGGGGACTGGCGGGACCGCGGTTCTACATTCTCGCTGTCGCTCCGGCCTGCTCACTGCTGCAGCGTCTTCATCGCAGTCCGCACAGGGCTGTACCGATAAAGACCTCGGCAAAGCTTTCATTAAAATATTCAATTAAAGTCGGTAAAAAAGTCTGTTCAGTTTGTGCTGTGGACAGTTGGAGACTTAAAAGTTCTTCCCCGCTGTATGTGGTCAGTGAGTGGGCACTGGAAAATAAACAAATAAACAAAAACAGAAAACGTACAAGAGAGCGCAGAACCGAGGCTACCGTCTGCGGCACCATTTTGATGACGCTTATCGAAGTTAATTTACTTGAACGCTCACCTCATTTGCATTTAAAATTATGCTCATATCAAATACTAACTTTTTACTTTCAAATCAGCTTTTATTCAGTTATGGCTTAGACACAAGCGATCCACTCACACAATCCTTTAGGTCTGGCTACCAATGACTTGGTGGCTGTGGAATGTTGAGTTTAGCCTTTGTGGTAACAGCTGTCAGAAAATTTGTAAATATCACTGAACAAGTGTAGGGTATGTTCTAGAGTTTAGACATGATGTCTCTCTGTGATTAAAAGTTGTTGTCTAACTAAAAGGGTTGTCTCTGTATTTTTCCTCTCTCCAGATCCGTAATGAGCTGGAGCAACATATGAACTGTAACCTCAAAGAGTACAAGGAGTTCATCGATAATGAGATGCTACTGATCCTGGGTCAGATGGACAAGGCCACACTTATATTTGACCACTTGTACTTGGTGAGAACCTTCCTCTTTTTTATTTGTTTATACTTTAGCTGTATTGTATGCACAATTGTATTTGATTGTATGCACAATTCACAGTTGAATACATACCTCGGTTTTGTGGTCGTGGTTCGGTATCTTTTCAGTACAGTGGGGAAAACAAAGAAATGCAAAAGAAAATGTGTTTTCATTTATTTTGAAAAACAAACAGTGGTTTTTCGGCCATAATTCTTGTTGTAAAAATGAAGACACTCAGGTGTGTGGGTGGCGTGGCGGTCTATTCCGTTGCCTACCAACACGGGGATTGCCAGTTCGAATCCCTGTGTTACCTCCGGCTTGGTCGGGCGTCCCTACAGATGCAATTGGCCGTGTCTGCAGGTGGGAAGCCGGAAGTGGGTATGTGTCCTGGTCACTGCACCAGCGCCTCCTCTGGTCGGTCTGGGCGCCTGTTCAGAGGGGAGGGGGAACTGGGGGGAATAACGTGATCCTCCCACGCGCTACGCCCCCCAGGCGAAACTCCTCACTGTCAGGTGAAAAGAAGCGGCTGGCGACTCCACATGTATCAGAGGAGACATGTGGTAGTCTGCAGCCCTCCCTGGATTGGCAGAGGGGGTGGAGCAATGACCGGGACGGCTCAGAAGAGTGGGGTAATTGGCCGCATACAATTGGGGAGAAAAGGGGGAGGGACAGAATTAAGTTTAGATAGTGGTTAAGTTTAGGGATAAGGTTAGCATTACATATTGGTTGTGTTTATGGTTAAGGTTAGGTTGTCATTTTTTTGAAAAATGTGTAATCTGTCAAAATATGGGTGGTAAAAAAAAAAAAAAAAAACACCAGTAAGGCTAACCATAACTAACTCACAACATAAGGCACATTGCCAAAACCTTCTGGGTGGAATTCACACTTTTGAATTTAGGTTTTGTAAGTACCACGACACCCTGGACTGCCGCCCAGTGACTGCTGGGATAGGCTCCACGATCCCCGCGACCCTGAGTAAGGATAAGTTGTTTGGATAATGAATGAATGAATGAATGAATGAAAGTACTACGATGTAGACTGCAATTATTTGGTGTGTAGGGCGTTCCAGACCTCAAGTCCTGCATCGAACGGTTCAATACAGTTACATGTACCGTTGTGCCTCTGTTATACTTCAACACTTCAACGTCCTCTGTTATGTGTCAACATTGACTTATATTATGCTGTCACACTCCTTTGTCCACTCAATTCTGATTAATGACCTTCTGTCTTACTGTTGCACAGTATTTTATTTACCTCTCCCCAGTCAAAACTTATAAGCGATTTGTTTTCTTTTCCCCATAGGGCTCAGAATGGAACGCTTCCAACCTTGAAGAATTACAGGACTGTGGGTGAGTTAATCGCTTAACAATAAGACAGTTGGTTTTTCTGGTTTTCTCCGCTATATCTGATTGACTGCTGTATATTTGTACTCTTTGTATCAGGTATATGAACAGATCATTCTACATCCTTATAGAATGGCTTATAACCATTTAAAAATCACTATAAGGCTTTATAAACACTATTACATTACATTCAAAACATGCTAATAGTACCTTATATGAACATTCAGTGAAGTCTATAATCCTGGGCTTAATAGCAAGTATTACATAAAAAAATTAGCTGAGTATGAACTTAAAAGTGGGCTGTACTCTAAACTTTGTGTGTGTGTGTGTGTGTGTGTGTGTGTGTGTGTGTGTGTGTGTGTGTGTGTGCGCGCGCGCGCACATTTCTGCACGTACATGTGTTTGTGATTGCGTGGGTTTTTTCATGTACTTGATTTGTGTGGGTGTGTGACTATCAAACAGACATTTAAAACAAGTACTACAGTACAATATACGTATGTTTGAACTATTGCCATTTCAAAGACAAACACTAACAAATGAAGAAACAGTCTAGCTGACATGAAAACAGTCACTGATAGATCACTCTATTTGTTCTGTTTGCAGAGTGGGTTACATTCTGAATGTAACCAGGGAGATTGACAACTTCTTCCCAGGGACATTCTCTTATCATAATATCCGTGTTTATGATGAGGAGGGAACCGATCTTCTGGCCCACTGGAATGACAGCTACAACTTTATTGTCAGAGCAAAGTGAGACCCAACATGACAATTAAAAACAAAACTAGATTTAAAGTTTATGAGTAAACAAGTGTGGTTGTGTCCAGAGTTGTGGAGTGGTTTCCACATTAAAAATCTTACAGAGCTATTGCATCTTAAATCTCTGCTATTATATATTTATGCACATTACAACCTAATGGGATTTTGTACACTATTAAATAGTGCCACTATGTCACCACAGAACCCCTTTTTTATAACTTCCACACAGCCAGGAAAAAAAAACCCTACTTTAATGTTAAATATGTCAGCCATGGACGTCCGAGTAGCGTGGTGGTCTATTCCGTTGCCTACCATCACGGGGATCGCTGAATCGAATCCCCATGTTACCTCCAGCTTGGTTGGGCATCCCTATAGACACAATTGGCCGTGTCTGTAGGAGGGAAGCCGGATGTTGGTATGTGTCCTGGTCGCTGCACTAGTGCCTCCTCTGGTCGGTCAGGGCGCCTGTTCGGGGGGGAACTGGGGGTAATAGCGTGATAAAATGCAATTGACATGATTATGTCATTTTCATTTTGTAAATGCATATGTATTTCTTTATTGGCCCATAGGAAAAGTAATTCCAAATGCCTGGTCCACTGTAAGATGGGGGTCAGCCGGTCTGCCTCCACAGTAATTGCCTATGCCATGAAGGAGTATGGTTGGTCTTTGGAGAAAGCCTACAATCTTGTCAAGCAAAAACGAAGTATAGCTCAGCCCAATGCAGGTTTCATGAGACAGCTGGCAGAGTACGAGGGCATTCTGGATGCAAGGTAACCAAATTGATGGATTAACTCAGGTACACAGTTGGCCCTTAGTTACACCATAGCAATTTAAGTCATTTGATCACTTAGTGTTGTAATGTCATTTACATCTTAATTAGATTTGTGTCAACCACCTCAGGTTAAAGTAAAAAAAAAATCACATAGGTGTGCTTTAAAAGTAGTTAAAATAACTCAACAATGTATGAAATTATTGCATTAGCTTGCTTAGGTACTTATGCTGTTCTGGTAAACTCAACATAATTACGCCAACTAAGGCTGATCATGCTGGTAAACTAATGGCTTTAAAAGTTAAAAGGTGCTTCTGTAATAGATAAGATCAGATCATTATTATTCCTAAAAGAGAGGTTTCTCTTGTACCCAAGGAACAATCTTAAGGAAAATTTGACTTTTGTTAAAAAAAAAAAATAATATATTAAAAAAAAACTTTCCTTTTCTCAGTAAGCAGCGCCACAACAAGATTTGGAGGCCTGGAGCAGATGATGATGCCTCAGATGAGTTGCAAGCCTCTGGGCTGCATGCTGACTTGGAGGTTCCTGGGGAGGAGACTCCAGAGCTCAGAGCCTCTTCCCAAGAGGAGGAAGAAGCGTGGGGGGGCTGCGGGACTTCTCCTTGCCGGGGCATGGGTCTGGAGGTGGAACCTCTTGACCCTCTTAACTACAATTACTACTTCAGACGGTTGTCAGACTCTGCACTGGACAGTGAGCCTTCCACCCCAGTACGTGGGCCCCCACTGCTAGGTATGGAAAGGGTTTTCATCGAGATTGAGGATGTAGAGAGAGATGCCCTATTAGAGGATGAGGGATTCCCCATGGCCCATCTGGTTTTGCCTGGAGAGGGCACGGCTGCCCAGACCTGTGGGCGCCTTGATCCCATGGAAGACATGAGACAGAGACTAGAGTTCAGTACTTTGGAGGAGGAGGATGAGGAGGAAGCCAAGAAAGAAGAAGCGGAGATGGCAGCCCTAGCTCAGTGTCCTGGAAATTCAGACAGCAAGAAGGTGGGAGAAGTAGAGAGAAAGGAGGAAAGTGGGTTGGGTTTTGCCAATCTGAACACTAACAACAGCAACCGCCTTGCTGCTAAACGCAGTTGCCCTGCAGCTTTCGACGTGAGTCCACTTTTTATAACTTAATAGTAGTTTGCTGCCCTGTCATCAACAGCAATAGACATCCTTTGTGTGCTGTCTGTTTCAGAACTATTTACATGTCAGAGGTGTAATGGTAAATATTTGTTCCGATAATGTTTTGATAAGTGATAGTTGGTCTCATAATTACAATTTCCAGCCTGCTGTCTATGTCTAGTCTCTTCAGTCATGGACATCATACAGTTGATGAAGTAGCATTGCGTTGGCATGCCCTTGTATATTTGCATATTCTGCCATCGTTCTGTCTCTTTCACCGTAATTAGGATGAGGAACAATGTTTGTATGGTCAGACTGAAACGAGATCATATTGGCATTGACTGTGCTTGACAAAATCACTTTGTGACTGACCATGTATTCCCTGTTTATATTTTCTCTGTTTAGGACAGTGCTAGCACGGAAAACCCTTTCAAAGTGAAGCCCTCCTACCAGTCCTGTAAAGACTGCCTGCGTCTGCCCCAAGGGCGACGCTGTGACCGCCCAGCAGGAGGTCGCACCCACCGCCTTAACCCTAACCGTCACTGCACTGCAGCTCCTTCCATATCTATTGATCCGCCTGGGACCCATTTTGCTTCTGCTTCAACTCTCTCATCTGTGGTGGTTCCAGTCCCAGCCCTTACTTCTGTATCAGCCAGCCTGATCCAGCCCTGTGGTCATCTCTGCCGCTGTGCTGTGTGTGTCCCTGACACTCTTACTTCTCCAGTTGCATGCCTGGAGTCGTATCGCCACAAGCTGCTGTCACCCATGAACTGTGAGGATCTGCTTAGTGACCACAGTTATCTTGAAACAGAGGACATGGATGAGCCACAGACTAATGAGGATGGAGAGGAAGAACAGGTACAAGGGGACAGCAGTGGCACCAACACAGGTACCATTACAGAACTACTAAAACTCAACTCGGTGGGAGAGAGACCTGCAATAGCCTCCACTAAAGAATTAAAATTGCAACCTCATTCTGAGTTGGAGTCCTACGATGACAAAAAAGAGCACCATCAGCAAGCCCTGGCCCAGCTACAGATGCCAGCAATGGGGATTGAACTTGGCTTGGAACTGGTAAGGCAGAGGGCAGAACAGTTTGACAGGCTGTCAGGCTTTACCATGGAGGGCCAGCTCCCAGTAGGACCCCTGCCTTAAAAGTTGAGCCTGAGCATGGATTGGATGGGGGTAGGGATGGAGGCAGAGGCTGAAAAAACACTGAAACACCCACTGCCTCTGCTAGATACATTTTTACTACTGTGAACCTGCTAACTGCCATTGTGGTACCCTCACAGCTATGCTTATACCTGTACCCTTATACCCATGACACAAAAGTCTACTCTTACCATCAGTAACGAGACCTATATTTTTTCCAAAAAGAAGCCCAAGTATTGCATGCCTGAATGAAGCCTCACGTTATGTTTCAGGCTCATGTTACCCGGCCAGTTTGGGAAATTTCATCTTTTTTGATGGGGACTTATCAAAGGTCACAACTTTTCCCTCAAATATGGCAGATAGCTAGCTGGTTGCCTGTTGAACCCACCTACTTCGCCACACCTGGAGGCTCCTCAGCCCTCCATACAGCACCATGACATTGAGTGTATTTTTGCCATAGATGTTGCATCAACAAAGAGGGTTTGCATTTTCCCAGCAGAGAAACTAGCACGGCTGAAAACTGTGATGGTTGTAGGACCATGTTGTTTACAGCTTGGCAGTTCCCCTGTGCCCCCTAAAAGAGCTGAGGATAGCACTTTGGTTTTGACAGAGAAGAAATGCTTTTTGTTAACTGCGTTGTCTATGTACTTTATGTTTGTCAAAATCACAGTATTTGCTAAAAAAAATGCTCAGTGAATGTTTGCTATTGAGCCTCTGCTTGAGTACATTCAATACCTCCTCGTGTTACCACTGATATTTAAATCCTGAATTAAGTTCACTTACAGTATGTGTATTTTTCCTGCTGTGGCTGCTTTTGGATCATTCGCTTCACGTAAAAGCATAACGTCAATGGATTTTCAAGACATCTCGTATCAGCTTTTGTATGCCTCTTAGTAAAGCAGTGTTCCTCAAAACATTTGCGTTTTAAACTGGTCAAAAAATGGTTTCGGTGGGCCTCCGGGCAGCGTAGCGGTCTATTCCGTTGCCTGCCAACACGGGGATCGCCGGTTCGAATCCCCGTGTTACCTCCGGCTTGATCGGGCGTCCCGACAGCCACAATTGACCGTGTCTGCTAGTGGGAGGCTGGGTGTGGGTATGTGTCCAGCCTGACCTTTTCTATTGAAGTTAAAATAATATCGTCAAAGAAGTGAGTACAATTATCACCGTTTAGGTTTACATAATATATCGTTATGCAGAAAACGTTGGGGTTGGCTTCAATTCACTTTGAAATCATCAATTCCAGAGGTTTAATCTATTGACTGAAATTTAAAAGAAATATTTTTTTGGGCTTAAAATGGTTGTCATATTCAAACTAATATGTGTTATTCATCAGCTGAGCATGAATGTTACAGTAACTATGAAATTGCAGTTGCTGGTAACACTGAAATTAATTAATGAAAAATAACTTTGCTTTATATGCACATGGTGGTTGTAGGGGAAGATGCATTTCAGAACAGGGTGCTACAGAAACGATCTGTCTTTCCAGTTTGTTATTTTTTTTTATTTTGTGGAAGAAAGACTTCAGGGTTCAGTTGGTAAGAAAAGGTTATCAGGTTAAATCTTGAGTTTTTCCTCTCTGGGTTCAATTTTTTTCTGATGACAAAATCTCTTGTATTCACTTTCCTCTGGCCAGCCATAATCAAAATCATATTTTGCTGCAATGTATCTTTCATTACCATCAGGCATCTAGACAGTAAGTTACAGTAAATACTTAAACATCGTGTTGCTGAATCTTAGCTGAAGCGTAGCAGCTAGTCCCCTTTCATTCATCACCCTATTTTCGTAGGTCATAATCTGTCCAGCTCCATACAGCAAATATATGCCTACGGTACTTTTTTATTGTGTATATATGCTGTGAAAATGAAATCTTTTCCTAAAGCTTACAAAACATTTGAGGGACTCATTTTCCATTTATAGATGCATTAAGCCTCCAATTACCACAGACAACATTTTCTGATACAATGAAAGTTTGTTTTTTTTTCCTTCTGGTACATATACTTAAGGCGTGGCTAAACCGTAGACCATTTAGTGATTTTGCTGACATCTACAGGTTAAAACCCACCTTAAGGTGGTACCCTATCAGGTAACCTATAAGCACTGACAGAGCCATCACTAATGACTGTCACTAATGCTGTCAGTGCTGGTTCTTCAGCACACCTACTTCCATCAGACCCATTATACATTTTACCCCTAGGGGTATTGCTTTTTCTGCATTGTGAGAGTAAAAAACACTCAAGAGTCTTGGTCAAAAGGCTTTGCACACCTTGCAGTTTTTTGTTTTTGCTTTTCCCCTTTTTCTCCCCAAAAGTACTTGGCCAGTTGCCGTATTTTCCGAGCCGTCCCGGTTGCTGCTCCACCTCCTCTGCCGATCCAGGGAGGGCTGCAGACTACCACGTGCTTCCTCCGAAACATGTGGAGTCGCCAGCCGCTTCTTTTCACTTGACAGTGAGGAGTTTCACCAGGGGGACGTAACACATGGGGGGATCACGCTACTCCCCCCAGTTCCCCCTCCCCCCTGAACAGGCGCCCCAACTGACCAGAGGAGGCGCTAGTGCAGTGACCAGGACATATACCCACACCCGGCTTCCCATCCGCAAACAGGGCCAATTGTGTCTGTAGGGACACCCGACCAAGCTGGAGGTAACAAGGGGATTCGAACCAGCGATCCCCATGTTGGTAAGCAACTGACACCTTGCAGTTTTGTTGGTGGTTCACTACTGCTGTAAATTTTTCATAAAAGATCTCCCCCTTAATATTGTCTTCTCGACAATACAGAATTAAAGGAAAAGGCGTCCGGGTAGCACAGCGGTCTATTGCTTTGCCTACCAACAAGGGGATCGCCGGTTCAAATTCCCATGTTACCTCTGGCTTGGTCGAGCGTCCCTACAGACACAATTGGCCCTGTTTGCGGATGGGAAGCCGGGTGTGGGTATATGTCCTGGTCACTGCACTAGCTGCACTCTTGTTTGGTCGGGGCATGTGTTCGGGGGGAGTGGGAACTGGGGGGAATAGCGTGTTCCTCCCACGCGCTACGCCCCCCTGGCGAAACTCCTCACTGTCAGGTGAAAAGAAGCGGCTGGCGACTCCACATGTATCAGAGGAGGCATGTGGTAGTCTGCAGCCCTCCCCGGATCGGCAGAGGGGGCGGAGCAGCAACTGGGATGGCTCAGAAGAGTGGGGTAATTGGCCGGGTCCAACTGGGGGGAAAATTAAAAAAAAGAAAGAAAGAATTAAAGGAAAAACACGCACATTTACAGTGAGTAAATGGAACATATACGAGAAAGAAAACAAAGGATTTTGAAGTTACCGAGGTCAAGTGTGCTGATGTGAACTCAGACACATTTTATTTTTTATTTAAATCTTTTGGAGGTTTGAGTTTGGCACAGTTGAAAGTAATATTTACAAAGCACCAAGAATTGGAGGGTTTTTTTTTTAATTTTATTTCATAGACATGGTAAGAAAAAAACCATGTGCTGTGCCACTAACTAGGAAGTGTTAGCCCAGGTCTAAAGGCTCTGCGACTACATGTTCAGCCATAAGTTGTTTGACTACAGGGGTATTTTATTCTGTTTTTATTTTTATTTTATCTTTTTTTTTTTTTTTTTGCAAGACTTTTTCTATTGCACATGGTACACTGGATGTGCTGGAGGGATGTCAAATGATACCTGATGTCGTATGTATGGGACATACGGATGCAGGCGATAATGCAATGTTAAGATATGGGTGCTCTGGGAAGCCGGAAAACTTTGGAAAAACTTGACAATGGATGTTACACACATTTTACTGCAGGTGGCACTGACAGGCTCTCCATCTTGCAGGAACGGAAACAAAAGACGTATCAGTTTCACTGTCTTTTCCCCTACCTGGACAATTAGGGCCAGATAGGTTTTCTCCAGGAGATAGATTAAGGAACTTATTTGTTGTTGTGTTTTATTTCATTTCTTTTCTTTGCTTTAACCTGTCCTTGACCTCATGTTGCTATTTGAGCACAATGCAGCTTCTGTACATCTGCAAGTTGTTGACAGCAACACTAAAACTGGTGTCAGCACCAACTGGTGGGAGAATGTTAGCATCAGAAAATCACCATGCTGGCTTGTCTTTTTTAGCCTATTGCTGTGATCAGGTACAGCGCTAACTGAACTAGCTCTGCTCAGCGTCACCAGGCTCCTGGCAATGCAGCCTGACTGAGCTGACTGTAACTAGTGGAGTTATCAACGGTTATGGAAAGTGCTGTGGAATTACGATCAAAGCTTACCCTGTGTATCCCCAAACCACTGCAAAATATGAAGTTGTTTTTGATCATGGTTTGAATTTGATTTTGCATTTAAGTGCCTTACCCTGGACATTCTCTCTATCATACCGAAAACTCGGCTTTGCAGAGGAGTTGTGAGCACATTCACAGAGTTGGGCCCCCTGTACATTACCACAAGCATAGTGATCATTCTCTTTTTAGTGTATAGCTGGCACATGAGATAATGCAAACACACTCTGTGCATGGATGGCTTACACAGTAACTAGTCTCCATAAACATGTATTTAATTGGCTTACATGTATTGATAGCCAACACTGATATCGTATGTGTCCGATCTTGTTAAAAGTAGCAGCGCACTGTGCTGCCTCAAAGGCAGGGCAAAGAACTTGACTTTGACTTGGTATTTGCACAGCTGGGATGGACTCTTATTATCTACATCTCAAATTAAGAGAGGAAGGTACTTATTTGATTAAATAAACACGTCTTTTAACAGTCATATATATATATATATGCACACTGTATAAAGAACTGTAATCTTTCTCCACATTTTTCTAGTAAAGTAACCTACCAAACAAGTCTCTATCAAAAAAAAAATCATGTTTCCACTACAATTTGAAATAGCTATATATGTGCTCATGGATACAATCCAGGACTCCAGAATATTTAAAACATGGGCGTGGCAGTCTATTCCGTTGCCTACCAACACTGGGATCGCCGGTTCGAATCCCCGTGTTACTTACAGCTTGGTCGGCATCCCCTACAGACACAATTGGCCGTGTGTGCAGGTGGGAAGCTGGATGCAGTTGTGTGTCCTGGTCGCTGCACTAGCACCTCCTTTGGTCGGTCAGGGCGCCTGTTCGGGGGGAGGGGGAACTGGGGGGAATAGCGTGATCCTCCCCCTGGCGAAACACCTCACTGTCAGGTGAGAAGAAGCAGCTGGCGACTCCACATGTATCGGAGGAGGCATGTGGTAGTCTGCAGAGGGGGTGGAGCAGTGACCGGGACAGCTCAGAAGAATGGGGTAATTGGCCGGATACAATTGGGGAGAAAAAGGGGGGGGGATTCAACAAGTACTCATGTTGCATATTCTCATGTTTGTACCATCAGCCAAAAAAGATCCCATCCATCCATCCATTATCCAAGCCGCTTATCCCAATCGGGGTCGTGGGTTGCTGGAGCCTATCCCAGCAGTCACTGGGCAGCAGGCGGGGAGACACCCAGTGCAAATAATTTAGGCCAAATAGCAGAGTTAACCGATTTTACTGAATCGCCCTAATGAGCAGACGCTACACAGACAATCGTACTAAGAGCCAAATGTCAAAGACTGTTGGGACATTGAGGGAAAAGATGGAGGGGGGTAATGACAGTGCATGGTTAGAGCACAAACTGTCCCTCTTCCCTTCAGTGAAAGAGCTTGGGGTGTTTTTGGTGAATGAGTGAAAACTGTTGAACACAAAGTACAGAATTTGGAGTTACATTTTGTTACTGTAAATGTTTTTTGTTGACTTGTGCACTGTACTGTACATCGGCAGCGTTAGTGTAATGCACTTTTTTTTACGTTTGTTAAAATGATGTCCTGTCCAATTTTTGTCATGGAAATAAATAATTGTCCCTCTCTAATATGTTTTATTATAGATTACATTAATTCTGTAGCTGGTGCTCTGTTCATGTGACATACTTTCTAACTAACATAATAATCCATCCATCCATTATCCAAGCCGCTTTTCCCAACCAGGGTCACGGGATGCTGGAGCCTATCCCAGCAGTCATTGGGCGGCAGGCGGGGAGACACCCTGGACAGGCTGCCAGTCCATCACAGGGCCGACCCACACACACACATTCACACCTAGGGTCAATTTAGTACGGCCGATTCACCTGACCTACATGTCTTTGGACTGTGGGAGGAAACCGGAGGACCCGGAAGGAACCCACGCAGACACGGGGAGAACATGCAAACTCCACACAGAGGACGACCTGGGACGACCCCCCCAAGGTTGGACTAGCCCGGGGCTCGAACCCAGGACCTTCTTGCTTTGAGGCGACGGCGCTAACCACCGTGCCTCCCATAACATAATAATGTCAATCTAAATAGTTCCATTCAAACAAGGGTTTCAAAAAGTGCCTCCAAGTAAAAGAAAAGTTGCACTTAAGCAACAACAGAAGACACTTAGAGGAAAGCTGCAGAATGGAACATTAAAATACTTCACAAGCAGTAAGAAAAATAAAATGGAAAAAAACTGAAATATCAATAAGAACTTTACAAAAAGGACATGTTTTAAAAAGTGGGTCATTTTAAAAGTGATTGTGTTGAAGCTCGGCATTTCTTAAAGCTATGACCATAGATCAGCTATTCCCATCCTATATCATTTGATTTTGTGAAATCGGTTAAGTGTCAACTCACCACACTATGGCACTATAGTTGTTTTTCTCCAGTCTTCATTGCTAACATGAAACACTATACCCGACTGCAGTCTGTGCAAGTCTTTTGGCTGACAGGACTCTTATCAAATTAGTCAAATGAAGTCATTTTGACATCACAGGGCTGGGATATACACGGCAACACAAGGCTGCAGTGGCAGAGGAAGAAGCACTCCTTTCTACAAAAAAGATGGTCTTACAGGGCAACCAGCAGACAGAACATCACCAAACCTCAGACTAGGTGAGCACCTTCTCAACATTTTTAACAGCTTTGAGATGATTGTGGAGTTTACTTTAGTTTGGACTATGCACCAGACAACCTCTGACACAGGCAAAAAAAAAAAAAAAGTTAATATGGTTGTAAAATATGTAGTGCATGGTGATCGATTGGTTCTGGTCCTGGCTAGAAGAAGAAACAAACTAAGGGTCAGAACCGGTTTCCTGGTTGAGAGGAAGATCCTCATCTATGTAGGTCACCACAGTACATGGCTATTGTGATTACCTCAGTAGTGAGGGACTCTAATTCATTCCTCCCATCTATAAGATTGCTTATTCAGGGTTTTTACATTATATAAGTACACTTTGCCACCATGAGGAAACAGCATTTTGTATGGCACCTCATTCTAACCCATGAAATAAATACCATGGCAATATTAAATGCCCCTTTTCCACTACATGGTACCGGCTCAACTCGACTCGACTTGACTCACAGTGTCATTTTCCATTACCGTAACAGTACCCCCTCAGTGTAGCTGGTGTGCATTAATTTTGGTACCCGCTCCAGTTTTTTTGGAACCTCGACAAAAGTGGTACCAGAAAAGTGGTAACAGTTACCAAAATGCTGGTATTTTCCAGTAATGGAAAATGAAAAAGTCGAGTCGAGTTGAGCTGGTACCATGTAGTGGAAAAGGGGCATTAGTGTCAAGCCAAATTCTTAAGCTCCGTGTCTTACCCTGCCATGCTGACTATTATAATGTATGCACAATGCTGCACTTTGTCAGTACTGTTCCAGTGCCCATAGTCTTTTCACTGAAAATGAGGTGCATCGTGGGATCTAGGAAATAGTTTGTGCACTCAGAGTCACAAGTCTCTTATAAATGTGCACATGATATTGGAAGACTGGAAGAGAGGGGAGGGTAGTAAAAGGAGAGAGAGAGACAGAAAGAGACAAAATAAGGGGAAATATCACATGCCCCCCTCATGCCATTGTCACAGATGCCTCCCACAGCTGTTATTTGCTGCCATTAAAAGAGCTTTCATACATCCATCTTAAAATAACCCTTTCGATGCAGTACGTACTGCAAGACACGAGTCATCTGGCTGATATATGACATCATTATATCAGAGATGTCAAAAAATAACATGCTAGCCAGCTGCAATTTTTTTTAAATTTTCCTGCATGTTTAGTGTGCATCTATTACTTATAACAGCCCCAACTTGAGCTAAGAAAATCGACAGTTGAATGCTTTAATGCATGCAGTTTTTTTTATCCCAATTCAAGAAATTTACTTGCATAAAGTGGGATTTTATGTTTGCTTTTGACATCTGATATTCTAATTCTTTGGCTCTTTACACCATTTGACATGACAAACCTCCTTAAAATATGCGGAGCTACGTTGTTGCCAACAAGAACCACTGTCTACTGACATATTTCTGCTGAGCATAAAAAGATATAGTTATGATATAGTGTGAATTGCCATGTGCAATCATGTTGGCCAAATGGAAAAAGTTTGAAAAAAAAATCAATTGTCACTCAACAATTCCAAGATTTGGAGTAGCTTAAGTGGCAGAGAGCTTAATCAGATATGAGGGTCAAGAGGCCCACTCACATGTCTTTCATCAGTCACCTTTCACCAGTGGAAAAACAAAGTTAACTAAGAAAGATAGCAACAATTTTACATATTAAATACATTTTTTGTCCCCTTGTTATTCTCCCCTTATCTAGGTGACAAACAATACATACCAGTTTGCTGTTGTGATTTATGTTTTATTATTAGGCCCGCTTGTTGATAATGTTATTTATATGTTTGTAGTCTACAACTACAGACAGCCTACATGCCAGTTTAAAGACAGTTGAGCTGTTTTCCTTCATTGGTGTCCATCATGTTGCCAGTTAAACTCTGTCCCCCAGTCAGACAGTGTTGTTCAAAAGCCAAAGCCCTTGAGATTCAAATATAGTGTTCCAGGCAACCTTTTTTTGGCCTTTGTTACCAAAACAATGATAAACACCCAGTCAGTTGGAAGGTCAGGACACATGACAGACACTCCTTGTCTCCCAGCAAATAATTTAAAGTGCATGATGTCTAAGTAACACTGACTGGCTATGATGAGAAGTATTGGTTAATATATTAAGAATTATTAAGCTAAAGAACAAAAAACAACAACAACAAAAGGACAGGTGACGAACTTCATATTTTTAGAAAGTCTACATTTATACATAATGTGAAACATCTCACCTTTCACACATTCCCTGAGTTTTTTATTTGACCTTGGCAGCAGGCAAATGATCTATTATCCCACTTGTCCTGTTTCCTTTTTAGCCTCTGACTCACTGGTGGCAGTCAGATTTAATTATAGCCACCACAACATTCCATTCAGACAGAATGGGAAGAGATTGGAAGACCTATTGGGAGTGAAAGTTTTAGTGGTGTATGCAAAAACAAAAAAATGGTTAAGATAGTTTAAGGTAACGAGTGAGTTCTGCATCACTTTGGGAACTGGGAGGCATCCCGGCCTCATTTGTAGTACAATTGGATGTCAATGAATCACTTCTCTTTCTCGACTTTTGTCTTTCTTTTTACAGTACTTGAAAACAACAACAATGGGCCAGAAGTTGGACAAAGCTCTAGAGAAAAAGGGGGTGTCTCTTGATGTTTCAGATTGGGCTGAAGAGATAGGAAAGACAGGACAGACAATAAATTTGGAACAGGATGCCCCGACTGACATCAGAGATCAAGCTGGCAGAAGCAACAATTTGACTGCTGGGAGTGCCTGTGGAATCAGTGGGATCAGTGCTGGCAACCTGGGCATTAAGCGGGAAGAAAAGGTCACAGTCACTCCCACCTTAACAGACACCCAGACTGGGGGACCAATTAGACTTTCTTTATGTCAGGAGGAGCACCCTTTCAACACAAGGGGAGGGCGGGAGGGAGGAGACAGCAAAATCAGGCCTGTTGCTCAAATTGCACAGGCGTCAAAAACTGTCCTGTGCTCTGAGAGGAGCATACAAGACGTGGAGCTTGCCAAAACAGAAGCGAAAACCATTAAGGGTATTGCTATGGCCCACACTGGAAAAGCAAGTGCTACAAGTGAAGAACAAGAAAAGAGGAAGAAATCAAAAATGGACCACAGAAAATTATTTGCTGGCAGTCTAATGGATAGAACACAAATCAGAAGTCTAACAACCTCATCTGATCCCACTAATGAGGAAGACTTTGTTGTTCTTGACAGGCATGAGAACCGATTGTCATCAGATGGGGAAATGCCAGAGAATTATGAAGCATCTGTAACAGAAAGAACTAAGGAAGACATTCCCTCTAACTTTGGTGAGGACCGACTTCCACAATCCCTACCATTAAACACGGAGCAAATCGAGAGCTGGCACACTGGACAGTGTGATGAAGAACATCTTTACAAGAGCCAACAAGAAATAGATGATGAGGAGATAAACAGAATAAAAGCACACGCACTTCCATTCACAGTCAGCAGTAAAGAAGCACATGTTAAAAGTTTTCCCTTGGCTTGTTCTGAGGGCGTAATGGGTCCGCATACAGGAGAAGTGACAGGCGCCAGGTGTCGGCTAAAAGGGGGTTATCATACTGGAGCTGCCCACGCTGAGAAAACTGAGAGAGAAGAAATTGCTGAGAAGAGGCAAAACAAAAAGACCCACAGCAAAGGCCAAATTTCTGCAAAGACCAAGGAGAAAGACCCATCAATGGAAAACTGCGTTGGGCCAGTTAAAAAAATGGAATGCAGGAATGACAGTGCACCCAAGTTCACTGTACAGGAGGAACTTGATGAGGAAAGAAGGATTACATGCGGCATGAAGGTAAAGCAGGAAAAATACATGGAAAATACAGCATCTATTTCGGGTGAATCTAACAATCAAAGAAAAAAGGAAAACCACAAATTACGATACACATCGGACATCGCACCGAAGGAGAAAACTGAGCAGTCCCATCAAAATTTTGCTGATACTGTATTGAACAGGGCTAATAAAGGACTCATAGATAGCAATGCTTTGTGCAATAAAATAGAAAATAGCCATGTACACAAGACTACAGTCGACAACCTAAATGCTCATCATAGGAGCTCAGTGATGTCACAACTGCAAAGTAATTCCTCATGTTCAGTTGAACAAAGCGGTTTGATTTCACTCCCATCTCCGCAAATGAATGAACCCTATGATGGTGATACAGAGGTTGCCAGTTTGAAGAGGGATAGTGAACTTTGTCTGTTACCTCCAAGTGGATCATTAGTGACCAGACAACACAGCACTAGTGTGGACTATAAACAGATCGAGGATTCGTCCGCCCCATGTGACTCTCAAGAGGCTCCTATTCAAAGAGACAAGACCAAAATAAAAGGCCCACCTCCCCCAGTCCCAAAAAAACCTAAAAACCATTTGATCAAGCTTAAAACTGCACAGTTACAGTCTGGTGTACAGAGAAGAGGCAAGGATTCCCTGCATGATGAGAAGAGTGTGAGGAGGAGACACACATTTCATTTTAACAAAGGGTTTAGGTACAGTTCATCTAATCAGGACATGTGCTTGCTTTGGGATGACTTGGGTGCTTACACTGTACCACCCAACATACGACCCCTGTCAAGTGATCTTGACTCAAGAGAACTTTATTTACATGAACACAAGGGGCTAAACAGAGGTGACCTGTGTGGCGATATGATCAATTTTGAATACTGGAAAAGCATGGCAAAGTCGTGTTCTGATAAGGAGCCAAAAGACCTTGACATGTTGCAGGGGGGAGCTCTCATGGAGGAACGAGGAAGAAACAAAGCCCCACCACCTACTGTTGCCAAAAAGCCTAAAAACCCATTTGCCTCCTCAGAAACACTTCCTGTCCTTGAGGTTACAGCAGACAAAGAAACTGAAAAGACAAAGTCTGCCTTGCAGGGGACAAGGGCTGTAAACCCTGAGCCCCAGTTGGATATAGTCAGTGCACAGGGCAGACACAGAAAGCATGGTTACTCTGTCTGCAATAAAGAAATAACTGATGACGATCTTAGCAGCGATGGAAATGCAGAGAATGAGCCTGTGGTGGCCAGCTATAAACCTGTGGCTGAACTCATCAAGGAAACAAACCAAATGCACCAGGGGTTTGGACATCAGGGTTGTGACAAACCTGAAGGGGACAATGCTCGAGTTAGAATGCTAGAGCGGAATCCGAGCTTGAAAGTGTCTCAGATGAAAAATGCATTTGATGTCACAAAAAAACCTTTAGAGAAACCGCAAGAAGTAAAACCACCACAAAAGAAAGGTAAGTTCAAACGTTTTGTTAATGTCTCTACTTCTCTCGTCAGTCCGAGCTATTAGTTTATTTACATACACAGGCGCTCACCCAATTACTTGCATGTGTTTGTAGTTATACACACCACTGAGCATTTCATTTGATTGTGGCACAAAATCTTCTAAACACAACTGATATGGTCTCTATTAGTGTCAGGCATAGCGGCACCCATCTTAGGTTCACACAAGGCAACTTTCCCAAAGACTTTCAGTGCTAGCCTTTTTTCTTTTTTCTACTACTTTATTAATCCCCATGGGGCAATTCTTCCTCTGCATTTAACCCATCCTAGCTGTGTAGCTAGGAGCAGTGGCCAGCCGCTATGCAGCACCTGGGGGCCAACTCCAGTTTGTCTTCCCATTGCCTCAGTCAGGGGCACAGACAGGAGTATTAACCCTAACATGCATGTCTTTCTGATGGTGGGGGAAACTGGAGCCCCTGGAGAAAACCCACCGCAGACACAGGGAGAACATGCAAACACAGAGGACGACCTGGAATAACCCCCAAGGTTGGACAACCCCGGAGTTCGAACCCAGGGTTTGAATAAAAATGAACATTTACATAACTTTTTGACAAAGATTTGAATCCATAAAATTGCGAGGAACATCAAGCCATTCAAAGACAATAGGTGTATCTGAACTCTTGTTACTTTCCTTGTAAAACCAAAATTTGTTATCTTAACTGCCACAGCAAGTGGTGCTGCCTGACTTAACATTATACAAGTCTGACTAGGTATGCACACAACAGAGAGAGGAGAGGACAATAGCTGCTTAAGAAAAAAAAACATGCATTTGCATTAATAAAAGCAGATAACAAGAATAAAGAGTTTGGAACAAGAGTTTATTTCATAAAAAGATTTAAACTGTAGCTCAACAGCTTCCTCGGCATAGGCAAGTTGCTCGACTAAAGTTGAATTTCATTTTATAAATAATCATAAGTAGTAAAGAATCAATACACTCTACTAAGGTGTATTCTGCTAATCTAGGTGCTGATCCTCAAAGTGAATAACAAAAAAAAAAATATTTAAAAACCTGGACACATGTTTATATCCACTCAAACTCCCCCACACAAAAACACACATTAAAATGTCACAAAAGAAGGAAACAAATGCAAGCCAATTTGCACGTTTACCTCAATGGATGAATGTTGATTCGACATTTCAAATGCCCGTTTTGGCAACATAAATATATTAATGCTAAAAATCAATGTATTTGATCAAATATAAATGATGCTACATTTATTTAAATGATGGTTTACACAACTCAAGTAACACCATTTATTTGTGGATGGAGAGACACATTTGTTTGCTTATTTGCATTCAACAAAGCTAAATATTGATTTGCGAATGTAGTTTTTGTTTATCTTTTTTCCATCCCCCCCCCCCTTTTTTGCCGATCCGGGGAGGGCTGCAGACTACCACATGCCTCCTCCAATACATGTGGAGTCGTCAGCCACTTCTTTTCACCTGACAGTGATGAGTTTCACCAGGCGGACGTAGCATGGAAGAACCGATCAGAGGAGGCGCTAGTGTAGCAACCAGAACATATACCCACATCCGGCTTCCCCCTGCAGACACAGCCAATTGTTTCTATAGGGATGCCCGACCAAGCCAGAGGTAACACGAGGATTCGAACCAGCGATCCCTGACCGCTACACTACCCGGCCACCCCCTTCTTTTTTCGATTACTGTTTCTAATTTTTTATTTATTACATATATAATATTTGTCAACTGTAACGGACAATTCCTTCCATAGGGTGTCTCCCCGCCTGCCGCCCAATGACTGCTGGGATAGGCTCCAGCATCCCCGCGACCCTGACAACAGGAAAAGCAGTTTAGATAATGGATGGATGGATGGATGGATGGATGGATGGATGGATGGATGGATGGATGGATGGATGGATGGATGGATGGATGGATGGACCATGTAGACAGCAGTCATTCATTTTCAGTAACAGCTGGCAATAAGGAGCAGCCAACGCCATGTTGTTGGTTGCAGTGCTGAGTAAAGTGATCATCAGAATAGAGTTGCAGAACATTAAGTATTAGTCTAGACTACATGTGGAATGATTTAAACCCTTTTGCATAGCTAATGTAATTTAACACTATACATCTCTCCGCAGATATGTTGAGGCGAGTAGTGCGACAGAGCAAGTTCCGCCATGTCTTTGGTCAGGCTGTGAGGAATGACCAGTGCTATGACGACATCCGTGTCTCCAAAGTCACATGGGATAGCTCCTTTTGTGCAGTCAACCCCAAGTTTGTAGCCATCATCATAGAGGCTTTTGGGGGTGGAGCTTTCCTTGTCCTACCATTACAAAAGGTGAGTGTTTCTGTGTCTCTTAACCCCCTCTACTACCATTTGAGAAGAAAATAAGGTAAATTAACATCCCGCTTCTCATGTATATTAGATAAGCCCACCCCTGGAAACCTGTAGAACAGACACCCGAAACCCCCCATGGAAACCGCAGCATGGTGGCTCAGTGGTTAGCACTGTCGCCTTACAGCAAGAAGGCCCTGGGTTCGAACGCCCGTCCCAGGTCCCAGGTCCCAGGTCCCAGGTCCAAGGTCCTTACTATGTGGAGTATGCATGTTCTCCTCATGTCTGTGTGGTTTTCCTCTGGGTGCTCCGGTTTCCTCCCACCATCAGAAAGACATGTATGTTAGGGTTAATACTCCTGCCTGTGCCCCTAACCGTGAGAATATGAAGAAATAACTGTGCCTAGCTACACGGCTAGGATGGGCTAAATGCAGAGAGTGAATTTCATTGTATGTATGTACAAATGACAAATAAAATGTATTATGTTCTATTCTTCTACTGAGCCAGGCCAAGTTAAGAGGGATTGCTGTGTGATTTTTATGTATTTATTTTAAAGCATGTGCTAAAATTTTGTGTCTAAATATAAATGACATTTATAATGAAATGAAATGAAACAGTAATGATGAAATGAAATGAAATTATCCCTGTGACCCTGAGAGCAGGATAAGTGGTTTGGATGTTGAATGGGTGGATGAAATGAAACATTTGATTATTGATGGCCATTATCAAAGGCAAACTCAATGTAGAAAGATAAGGCTTGCAGTAGCAGCGCTGCAGCAGCAATGCTGTCAATGTGGACACCACATGCATGCAAGCTGCAGCAGTTCAACGAGGTAGCCATCACGCACAGGTAGAGGTAAGTGGTGTGGAATAGGCCTAATAGTTATATGTTGGCTCGGGAAAAGTCAAACCCTATCAAGCACAGCTTAAAACTAGAATACCTCAAGGCTCCATCCAGGGTCCTAATATTTTCTGTCTACATACATTCTCTTAGTTATATAATTTGTTGGCTTTCCATTGTTTTGCTGATGACATACAATTATGTTGGTCTGTACTCAAAGATACAAGCAGTACTTACACCCTAAAAGACTGTCTCGGAAATAGTTAACAGTGGATGGCACAAAACTTTCTTGCGCCTGAATGACATAAATCTAAGGTTGATTATTTGGCTTATAAAAGGCCACATACAAATTTCAGAAAAAAAGTTGGTGTTTTTGTATTTAATATCAAGCAGTCTTGGGAGTTATTTCTGGTTCTGGTTTAAATTTTGAGAAACAAGTCTAGACGGTTTTTCACTTGGGATTCTACTCGGAAAAAAGATCAACTTGGGAAAACATTTATGCTTTTTCTTCTTAAATTGACAGTTGCAGCTTGCTATACTCCTGTCTTTTTTTTTAAGCAGAATTGACAATTGTGTCTACATCACTATTAAATATTATTTCCACCAATCGGGAATTTCCTTGGATGTAAATGCTGTGACATCAAATAGGCTCAGCACAGAGAGTAAGGCTTTAAGTAATGGGATTGTAGGCTGTTAAATCATAGTTTTACACTATTTTCCTGTGCTGAAAGAAATTTTATTCTGCTTCCTACTTGCTGCCTTCTGTGTCACTTTCTGCCGTCTTGTCTGTGGACGTTGATTTCAGGTCATGTGTACTGTCTCTTCTGTCTTTAATCTTGAGAGCGGTGGCGTTCCCCTTAGTCTTGCGCTTATATGACAGCATGCAGCAAAGAAAATGGCAGCCTGCTTGTTGCAATAGGACAGCAATACAAATTCTCTTCCAACTTTATTAATGGTAGTCAAACATGCCTGAAACTTATTTTACAATTTCCTGACATTACCAGTTACTAAGTTACCAACTCAGTGTGTATTTGTTTTACATTTACGATCCCTTAATGTCTTATGTTTTTGGAGAAGAACTCAATTAATGTTAATGCCTCAGCAGTACATAGTAATTAGAGTTGCCCTTACTATTGTACCTAAAGATATCTACCAACCAGGCTTAATTGTTTATCATGCTCACTGTGCTAACTGAGCTACCTTCTGTCTTTTGTTTTCCAGACTGGGCGTATAGACATGGGCTACCCTACAGTGTGTGGACATCAAGGCCCCGTGTTGGACATTGACTGGTGTCCTCATAATGACCTTGTCATTGCTAGCGGCTCAGAGGATTACACCGTCATGGTAGATATAAAATTTTATTAATTAATTAAAACAGGTTCGGTCAGGTTGATGATGTCATGCTAGTGGTGTGTATTTGTGCTGCATGTGACTGGTGGTCATATGCAACACAAATAATAGCCACTGAACTTATACTTTACTGAACAGACAATATTTTAGTGCTATTGCTCTTTAGTGCCTGTTGGTGTTAGATCATCTTTTGTTGTTTGTGATTTCTCACAGTTGCTCCGTTTACAATCAAATACTTTATGTTTTCAAATATATTTTCTGTCATGTTTCTCTATTATTCAGAATTTCCTATTTTATGGGTTTAAAATTGATATCAAGTCTAAGAACATTGGAAAAACTGATATTTCTTTCCTCTATCGGTTTAATGACTTACCCTCAGGCTAAGTATTGTTCATACATGTATGTCTGTCTAAAAAATTATCTTATTTTAGGTTTGGCAAATCCCTGAGAATGGGCTTGTTAATCCCCTTTCAAAGCCCATTGTTGTGTTGGAAGGGCACTCGAAGCGGGTTGGCATTGTGACTTGGCACCCAACAGCGCACAATGTACTCCTCAGTGCAGGTAACTACTAATTAAAGTTCCTCGTCCTTTGTGTGCCCTTTAACCTGAAATGTCATCTGTTTTGACATTTGTTGTTGCATTTGTTCAGTAAGCATAGCAAAACTTAGAATCTGATCTTCTGTTGCTGAAGTAAGAACTTACGATAAACTTGATTTTAAATGGCTATGTGTATCCATTTTAGGTTGTGACAACCAGATCATCATCTGGAATGTGGGCACAGGAGAGATGATGATCAACCTGGAGGATATGCACCCTGATCTTATCTTTAGTGTTAGTTGGAGCCACAATGGCAGCCTCATCTGCACTACCTGCAAGGATAAGAAGCTCCGCGTTATTGACCCTCGCAAGCAAAGACTTGTGGCAGTAAGTGAAAACTGTGGGGTCTTGGGAGATAAGGATAATGAATGAGTAGCATATTCTCTTATTTCAGCTGTCTGACAAGTATGTCTCTTTTAAAGGAGAACGATAAAGCCCACGAGGGTGCCAGGCCAATGAAAGCAATTTTTCTAGCAGACGGAAAAATCTTCACCACTGGCTTCAGTTATCTGAGTGAGCGCCAACTAGCCTTGTGGAAACCGGTATTTCACCCTACTAACCTCGTTTAAAACATAACACACTTGAATGTTAGACACATGTATGCACTGCTGCCCAAGCAACACTCAGCTTTTAAATACCAATGTTTCTGTTCTCAGGAAAACATGGACGAGCCATTATCGATTCAAGAGATGGACACTAGTAATGGAGTTCTGCTGCCCTTCTATGACCCAGACACCAGTGTAGTGTATCTCTGTGGAAAGGTTAGCAAGCTTTCTTGAATTAGAGCGTTTCCTTTTTTATGGCGGCTGCCATACCAACATGTACCCTTGCTCTGCGAAATGACAGAAGCTAAGCAGGTATGGGCTTGGCGAGCACTTGGATGGGAGACCTCCAAGTAAAACTGAGTCACTGCTGGAAGGGGTGTTGGTAGGCCAGTAGGGGGTAGTCGTCCCTCTGGTCCTAATAAAAACAACAAATATCAAATCCGAATGCCGCAGTGCAGTGACGGGGACACTGTGCTGTAGGAGATGCAGTCCTTCAGATGAGACGTTAAACCGAGGTTCTGACTTACTGTGGTGATTAAAGATCCCATGGCATTTATCACAAAGAGTAGGGGGTTCCCCGGTTCCCTGGCAGAATTCCCAACCTGGCTCTCTCCATCTGGCCACCTATACCACAACCCCCCCCCCCCCCAGTAATAGACTCAATGATTCCTCCCTCTCCACCTCAAGCTGATGTGTGGAGAGCATTCTGGTGCAAAATGGCTGCCCGGCATCACCTATCTGGGTGCTACACATTGATGGTGGTTGAAGTGAGTTACCCCCTTCAATGTGAAGCGCTTTGGGTGTCTAGAAAAGCGCTATATAAATGTCATTATTATTATTATTATTATTGTAGCTATTCATAAGTTGCCAAACTCTAAACTGTCATTGCATCACATCAGGGTGACAGTAGCATCAAGTACTTTGAGATCACAGATGAAGCACCATACGTCCACTACCTTAGCACCTTTTCCACCAAGAAGTCCCAGAGGGGCATGGGATTCATGCCCAAGAGAGGCCTGACTGTCAACAAATGTGAAATTGCAAGGTACCAACTAGTTTCTTGCTGCCAGAAGCCTCTTAAATAACCAGTAGAGGGCAGTCGTGTGTTTGCAGATGGCCCTGTAGAGTCAACAGCTACTGTATCACAGTGATGCTGTGCATTAGATGTAAATAACAGAATTAATTCTCTTTAGTGAGGCTACTTTTATTCATTTCCTTTTTCTATCTGTATATAAAATATTGGTTCTGTCTTCAGGTTTTATAAACTGCATGAGAGAAAATGTGAACCAATCATCATGACAGTCCCCCGTAAGGTACAGCTACCATTACATCCTGGAAATAATTCATGAATCCGACTGCATTATAAGATTTACCTTGCTTCTGTCCTTTATTTCCATCTCATTTTTACCTGAATTTTGCTCTCTTTTTATAATATCTGCATGTGCACACTTATCTGCACTCCCAGTCGGACCTATTCCAGGATGACTTGTATCCAGACACAGCTGGACCAGATCCTTCCCTGGAGGCGGAGGACTGGTTTGCTGGGCAGAATGGAGACCCCATCCTTATCTCAATGAAAGGGGGTTATGTCCCTGGGAAGAGCCGTGAACTTAAGGTGGTTAGAACTTATTCCCTGGAGACTAAGTCAGCCTCTAAAGCTGAATACACGTCGGGTGTCCCAAAGACAGTGTCTCCACAGGTGAGTATTATAATTTACACTGTTGTTAGGTGGCTGCTGAATTAGGGAAAAAAACTGTTAAACTTGGTTTGTAATACCTGTAATATTTACTTTTTTGTTACATACTCGAGCATACTAAGCAGCACACTTTAAGAGTCACTGATTGTTGCTCTATATTATACTTTTCCACTGTTTCATCTTAAACTGCACCAATTCTTTAGAGAATGTTTGCCTTTTTACCTTCAATACTTGTAATTTTAAAGAAACATGTGATTGCTAAATTATTGCTTTCATTACTCGCGTTGCTTAAGTAGAATATGAGCGAGAGTCTTTAAAATAGATTATTGTTGTTATTCACCCTTATGTATATATTTTTTTAATCAGAAAATGGAAGCCAAACTGGAGGAGGTAGTGAGAGAGTTGAAGTCACTCAGGGACCGTGTCATCCGTCAACACCATCGAATTGCCAACTTGGAAGAGCAAGTTGCCAAGGTTGTCATGTAAAACACTATCTGGTCTGAGAACCATTCATTACTGCACAGTTCGATAAAGAACCCATTTATGGATCAGAATTTTGGATTTTTTGCCAAAGTTCCTGAGGATTTGCTTATCATGTGATCACCTCCCTCCAAAGGTTTGCCCATTCTTTCTGCATCATTTTGCTGTGTGAGGTTATTGTTATTGCTGCAAACTTATAATGTTCAAGATTGCCCCTGTTGGATGGTGTAGATTTCGGTTGTTTTTTTGTCTGCCGAAAGCACTGAAGAAGGTACATGCTACTGCCAAGTCATTCAAAGGCCTCACAGTCGATAACATAAACATAGATTCTGGCCACCAACAAAACCTGTTCATTCAGGGCTCTCATAATGTGTTTTGCCAAATTTGACAGTGTTCGGTTTCACGTATAGCCTTCACCCCCCCTTTTTTTTCCCACCCCAACTGTTCTTGGCCAGTTACCCCACTCTTCTGAGCGGGCCCAGTCGCTGGTCCACCCCCTCTGCCAATCCGGGGAGGGCTGCAGACTACATCATGCCTCCTCCAATACATGTGGAGTCTCTAGCCGCTTCTTTTCACCTGACAGTGAGGAGTTTCTTCAGGGGGACGTAGCACATGGGAGGATCACGCTATTCCCCCCAGTTCCCCCTCCCCCAAACAGGCGCCCTGACCGACCAGAGGAGGTGCTGGTGCAGCGACCAGGACACATACCCACATCCGGCTTCCCACCCACAGACACGGCCAATTGTGTCTGTAGGGATGCTCGACCAAGCCAGAGGTAACACGAGAATTTGAACCGGCGATCCCCATGTTGGTAGGCAACGGAATAGACCACCACGCCACCCGGACACCCCATTGCCTTCACATTTTATTTGTTTTCTCGTGTTGTACATTCCAGCCACAGCCTGAAAGAATGATTTAGTCAAATGGAAGAATTGTCTCAAACACTATGTTGTTACTCTTTTTTCAGTATCAGTTTGCTTTTGTTGATAATCATCAGCTCTTGGGATGTGAAAGAAGTCCTCCCAATGCATTTAGCTATTCTGTGCTCAAAATGTTATTTGGGGTGGACAAGCGTTACCTGGAAACTGCATCTCTCTCTGGTGTAGATGTGCAAATGTAGTGCTGCCTCATCATGGTCAAGGGTCAAACTGAAGTCACCCTCATTGGTGCAAATTTGTTGTTGGGAAGGGACCACTCACTTAGCACCTATCACAGAACGCTCCTGAAAAATAGTTCTGTGTACATAATAAAGACTTTTAATGCAAATTTGTTTCCTTCTTTCTATGTTTGGCTTTCATCAATGTTTTATATCACAGTCAGCCTTGTCTGCTTCCGGGCTTCACTGGATTCGGCTTTGCTTCTGGCAACAAGTGATGTATTGTAGTGTACATCAAAGAGGCTATGTTGGATTCTTCATTGCTTTTCTGGGCTAAATAAACATAGCTCTCTGGTTCTGATTTCCTGTTCTGGCTTGGTATCATGGCTGCTTCTCCCAGTCAGAATAAGGGTCCTAGAATGAGCTGTATTTTTTGTTGCAGAGCCAAAGGTGCAGGTCACCGCATGGAAAGGAGACAATGAGCAGAGTGATGGCATTTAGTACAAGAATAGATGTGGCCAACTGGTCGGTAGATCGACAGATAGATAGACAGACAGACAGACAGACAGACAGACAGATAGATAGATAGATAGATAGATAGATAGATAGATAGATAGATAGATAGATAGATAGATAGATAGATAGATAGATGGATAGATGGATAGATGGATAGATAGATAGATAGATAGATAGATAGATAGATAGATAGATAGATAGATAGATAGATAGATAGATAGATAGATAGATAGATAGATAGATAGATAGATAGATAGATAGATAGATAGATAGATAGATACTTTATTGATCCTGGGGGAAATTGAAGTGTCATTACTGCTCGCATAATTCAAAAGGACTCAATATCAAACATGTACACAATTGCAAGAATATAAAGCAAAATACTGTAGAGATTATGCACAATATAAAGAACTGAACTGAAGTACTCGATGCCTATAAAATAAGATAGAGTAAAGAGTTGTATATTTCTGTTGCTTGGGCAGAAATCACAGTGAGGGTGGGCACAGAGAAAATCAGGTGGGCCTAGCCTGTCCAAGACCAATCATACTTAATAGGTTCCGAAACGCGTATGTTAATCAAATAGGCCATTACAACTATACTTGCCTGAATAGAATGGAATACAATAGAATAGAACTTTATTTGGCATTGTACAAGTACAACGAAATTTGAAAGTGCAGTTCTTATCAGTGCAAAGATCAATATGAAAAGAATAAAAAACATAAAACACACACACATTCAATTCTACATTCTACTGGACACCAACATATTGCACAAAAAGTCAGGAACACTTAGCAGCATTTAGTGCAGTTATGGCTCGGGGATAGAAGCTTTCTTTAGTCTGTTTGTCCGAGCTCTTATTGTCCTGTAACGTCTGCCCGAGGGCAGCAGTTCAAACAGATGGTGTCCTGGGTGGGGTCCCAGTCCCACCCAGGACACCAAATGCTACACAGTTTAATCACACAAGGTTTATACATCACCAGAGGTAATATTACAGGCATCAAGACAAACATTAACAGCATCACGTAGCCTGACACAGCAGCCACATATTCTCACACACACACCAGCACACAATCCAATTGTACATTCAACAAAAACTATACCCAACAAACCACAATATTGAAATAGGCAACAGGCTACTACAGTCTGAAACACTGAAATTATTTCATTATAGTTCAACAAGTCAGTTAATTCTCTTTCAAAGGAGAGCAGGGACAGAGAGTTCAGTCTGTATGTCATCACTGATGCCCCGAAGCCAGTTTTTATCCGACTTTCAGGTGAAAAGTCTTTTAACAGTACAGCTTGTTATGGGTAGGGTGACGAGGGCCTGTAGGAGACGATTCATTTTGGGAAATGTGTCACCGGGGCATGCGTCGAGCCAAGGCTGGATTAGTACCCCCAGCGGTCCCTGGGCACTGAAGCTCATATCCCACCCCCACACACCCACGCAAACACCACACCCACCCCACGCCCCAGCCTTTAAACCCCACCTTAATTATTTTGAGCTTCCAGTCAAGCTGGCATGTCAAATCCACCAGACCATAATCACACACCCACTGGTCAAAGGCTGAATAACCAGTCCAGCTGAGCAGGTATGCCTATACAGTTCAATATACCAAGTACTGCCATTTCACTCACAAATCACAAGACAAGGAAACAAATCACCCCAAGGCAGTGTATGACTCTAGACTATGACAATATTTGTGTTCATGGAAAACCACCCAAGCAGACAGCACACCAGTTATTACTGATACATAATAATGTGACTGACTAGGAGTAGGCTTACAACAATGCCATCCTAAGGTAATCAGACAGCACAGCTGAATGTGGGTTTCAAAACAAGGCTCACTAAGTGAGCTAGGCATCTTCACACAGAACTGCAAAAACCAACATATAATGAACTTGACAAACTGACTCCAATACAATATAGCAGCATCACACCACAGTGATGCAATACACATGTTATGCAAACAGCACATCAAATAAACTCATCCACAAAATATACAGCAACACACAATCACAACAGATAATACTGCTCAGTGCACAGACAACATAATCAAAATGGTTCTTACCTTTAGAAGTTATTCTTTCTTGACTTTTTCTTTGCAAACTCTGTGATCCAAGTCCTCAAAATCCTGCTCCCTCACAAGCTCAGACTCGATGGCCATTGGGAGAGAGCGCTGAAAGCCCTTTCTGGCCCATAGTTGTTCTGAGTTCATTTTTTATCCGCTTCAGCTGTGAAAATGTCCTCTTCCCCACAGTTGGATACAGGCAGTGTGAGAAAAAGAAAAACCGTTGGGGAAGGTTGTCTGGAGTCCATTCCTCAGTACAACTTGCAATAGGTTTGCAGGAGTCTTATCTTGCTCGGTGCTGACAAAAGACCTAAACTTTCTACTATTTGGTCATCCCTGTCTGATCGTTTCTTCTCCAGTTTTTTCGTCGCTTCCCCTATCCTGTTGTGCCCCCTAGCAGAGGCAGTGTGTCGCTGCTGGAGCTAAAGACTTCTGGGCTAACGTATTCGTTGCTAGCTAGCGAGGCTGTGCATTGCTGCAACCGATGGTAGACGCTTCCAGGCTATCGTTGCTACTTGCTAGCTTGACATCCTCCATCGGAATGCCCTCTGCACTTTGTTTAGCTATTTTGAAAAAGAAAAAGAAAAACACTTGTTAGCGGGACTTTTTTTCTTCAATTGTGGCTGCTGATTTCACTTCCTTTTCCTTTCTTTTCTTTCTTTTGGCAGCCCTGCTGGCAGTGGCGCCCCCAAGGGGTGGCCAGGGGTGGCCACGGCCACCCTGATACTATCCCTGGCCCCCCCGCTGGCCCCCCTAGCCACGAGTCGCATATGCAGAATATGCTTCTGATTATGCATAATATGCTTCTATCTGATATCTCACATTAGGTGCTGTTCATTTAAATCAATAATGTATATTTTTCTTAACTCTCATATTGACAGTTTTCAACTAGCCTATACAGTATACTAACAACAGCAGCATAGAATTCCCGAAATTCAGTCATGGCTTTTGGTTTTGTGCGGCCGGGGCTTTGTGCGGCCGGGGCTTTCAGAGAATTCCGCAAGGATGTCCAAAATTAGACCAAAATGTGTCAAGACTTTACTTACTGCACTTGGCCACTAGCTCCATCGGACATCGCAGGATCTCTCTGCTTCCAAATTTCATTTCCCTGGTCGCAGATGTTGTTGGATTTCCATAAATCTAGCATGACTACTGTAATCGTAAACATATCTGTGACTGTAACGCTCGCTTCCTAGGCGGCCATTTTGTGACGTATTACTTCCGTTGAGGAGGAAGTTCCGGTTTTATTGTGACGTTGGGTAGACGCTCGTGTGAACCGTCGTCACCAATTTTGTAATTATCCGCTTTTCGGTGCTGGAACCATGACCTGTATCACAACAATGTCTGTCTTCAATAAAACTACAGCTGAGGTATGAAGATTTTTGTCTGGTGTTCTTCCGTTCCACTCTATTGACTCCGTGAAGATCACCCCAATCTGTGGCCGTATCACGAAACTGTGCAGGTTGTTGAAATGCCAGGGGGACACCTTTGATGCTGTGCACAGGACGAGGTTTAGGCGATGCACATATACGTATGGCATGGGGAAACGTTTTCTTTAAAATCAGATGCACCACTCCTTTGTTGCCCGACGTTACTGATGCCCCATCAAAACCAAATCCAATGCGGCTGCAGCAGCTCCAGTACTTACAGGACCTTTGCTGATAAAGCGTTTGCATTCATGTCCCCAATCTCCACAAAACCCAGAGCCCTTTCCTTCAAGGCCTTGTTTTTTTTTCCTATCCGCATTCTGGGAACGTTGCCTCTGATTGGCTAGTACTCGTTGCCTCCGTTGATTAGGTTGGTTAAGGTTAGGGTTAGGGTGGGGTTAGGGATAGGATTAGCCAATCAGAGATAGAGTAGGGGCGGGTCTTCCCGGAATCCATGTGGGAAAAATAATAACGCTCCTTCAACATGTCTTTGTGTATGTATCTGATACAGACTAACACAAGCTCTCGTTTTGATAAGTCTTTACACTCGTCTGCCAAAATGCATAGTGTGTCTCGCCATGCAAATCCGTCTTTATTTTGCGGATAAGTAGCGATGCTGCGATTTCCAGTATCTCATGTGTGTCGGGGTGCCTACGTGTCCCGTCCTCCAGTTGCTGTTTTATTTTTGGGTCATAGTTAGGGATCAGTTGAAGTAATTCCAAGAAGTTGCCTCGGTTCAACGCTTCTTCGTTTTCACAATGCCTACGCCACGGGATATCTTGCTTTGCTGGGAATAAAACGAGGTCTATTGCAAATGTAATGTGCTTTCTATTCCTTTCCACAAACGCCTTGTTGATAGCGTCGTTGTTCAGCTGGTTGATAGCATTTCCCCGCCCTGGCTGATGGCTTTGTTTGGAACCTTCAGTTTTGTCCGGTGCTGTAGCATGTGCCCTGCTATCCTCGTGTTTAACACAAAACTGGGAAAGCTGTCCCCAGTCTTTGAAGCCAGTTTTTATGAATCAGCCCTCGGTGGCCCCTTCGGGGAAATGGTGACTTGTCGTACAAAACACAGCGTCCCTTGAAGTGCTGTACTCAGGCCATGAGAATCTCTCATGCCGCCAGGTAGAACAACTCCTAGCTTTGCCTGCTATAGTGGGTCACTGGGAATACACTGCATTTGGGCTAGGTTGCGGGTTCATCTATAACGGACAAGACTGACGGCTTGTACATCGTCAGTGTTGGGCCGTGGTGAGCCTGGAAAAAATGAACACTAGTACTTGGGCATCTAAATATTTGAACTTGTTTCGAATATTTGATTTTTTTTCTGAGTGCCTGACTGCAGGTACCTGTGCTTTGGCATGGAGGGGTGGATGTCGGAGAATCAAGTGCTAAGTCACATGCTTTTTCAAGTGCTAAGTCACATGCTTTTCCCGCTTCCGGTGTGGGAAGACGACGGCGCGAATTCACGTTTGCGGCGGCCTCACCCAGTACCGTCCATGCAGTGACTTTGTCCACGTCTACGTCTGTGTCTTCATTTGATGGCTGGGAGAACTTGGTCTGCATCCTGGGGCAAGCTAAGCTAAATGCTAGCCCATGCAGACCGGCAGTTCCGACAGTCATTGTGGCTGGCGTTCATTCTCTTGGACAGTGATTTATTTTTTTTAAATTTATTTTTCTTTTGCTTAGTTTGGATATATGTGTTCTCGTAGTTTTTGGATATGTGTTTTTGTTTTTGTGTTGCACTGCTGTGGGCTGAGGGAAACGATATTTGGTTTCATTTCAAGTATGCAAGTCGTACATGATAGGAAATGACCAATAACGTGTTCCTGATTCCTGATTCCTGATTCCTGGTGCACCTACAGACGGGGAAAGGGCTGAATTGACAGCTATGTGCGTGCTGTTGGCAGTCGTTGAGAAACTGGTGCAGGAGTAGGTGTCGCTTCCTCCCGCTCCCCCTCCCGACGTCTTTTAGTTAGAAACTTAAGCAAACTGCTTTGTTTCACTGTGATTTCTTTTAAATATACAGTAGTAGAAGTAGTTCTCTGTTCCTCTGCAATGGCTCGAGCTGTACACTGAGTGAAAGAGGAGGGGTTGCTCGCAACCTGGCATCTGCGAAATGAACTGCAACTAAAAAAAACTGACTTATCAAGATGCGAAAAAAACAATAATTGTTTTATTTTTATAGGTCGTGTATTCAGATAATTGAAACAGTATTCTTCGACTGCTATTCACTGGATGATCCAGCAAAAAGGGAAGCCTTATATAAATGTTATATAATAATAATAATAATAATAATAATAATAATAAGTATTATTATAATTATTATCCATCTATTATCTTAACAGGTTATCCTGCTCGCAGGGTCGCGGGGATGCTGGAGCCTATTCCAGCAGTCATTGGGCGGCAGGCAGGGAGACACCCTGGACAGGCCATGACAGGGCCCACACACACACACATGCACACACATACACACACACATGCACGCACACACACACACATGCACACACACGCTCACATTCATTCCTAGGGAGAATTTAGTACGGCCGATTCACCTGACTTACATGTCTTTGGGAGGAAACCGGAGCCCCCGGAGGAAACCCACGCAGACACGGGGAGAACATGCTAACGCCACACAGAGGACGACCCAGGACGACCCACCAAGTTTGGACTACCGCGGGGCTCGAACCCAGGACCTTCTTGCTGTGAAACGACCGCGCTAAGCACTGTGCCACCGTGCCGTCATTATTATTACTATTATTATTATTATTATTATCATTATTATTATTTCTTTCACATTTCCTGTTTTACATCCTGTAGAGCCGGGTCCAAACTATGGACCTGAGGCACTATAGGGCAGATGTTACTTGATTGACAGTACTCGTCGCAATATGTGGGCTGTTTTGAGTAGGGTGAGCTTCTGGACTGCACAGACGTTGATGTTGCCTGGGATACGGCTGGTGAACTTTTCCATTACCTTCTTCATGAGTCCTAGAGCTCCGATGACCACTGTTGTTGTTTGGGTCTCCATTCCCCACATCCTGTTGGTTTCCATCTCCAGGTCTTTGTACTTGGTCAGCTTCTCTGTGACTTTCACTGAGGTGCTTTTTTCGGATGGTATTGCCATGTCGATGAGCATGCACCTCTTTTGCTTCCTGTCCTTGATAACGATGCCGGACTTGTTGGCTTTTATCTCTCTGTCAGTGTGGATGGACATGTCCCAGAGGGTGGTGACGTCATTGTTCTCAGTGACCTTTTCTGGCTGATGTTCGTACCACTTCTCATTCGTCTTGGTCTTGTAACTCCTGCAGATCTTCCGGTGCAGGTATGCTGCTGCCTTGTTGTGCCTGTACATGTACTCGGTCTTTGCCAGTTCCCGGCAGCCTGACACAATGTGGTCGATGGTTTCTTCGTACATTCCACAGATTCTGCATTTTGGGTCTTTGCCATCTTTGATGATGCGATGGTGATAGGGTCTCGTTGCCAGGCTCTGGTATTGTGCAGCGATTATCAGGTGCTCCGTCTCTGCTTTCAGCCCCTGTGCTCCTCAGCCGCTGGTGTGTCTTTTGTTGGTCCACGTCTGCATCTTTCATTCTTTTTGGGTACTTCCTCATTATTGGGGGTCCAAGCAGCGAAGCTGGTGGAACCCTATTGTATTTGTTAGGATTATTATTTTTCTCCGCTAAAAGTGTGTGAGGCTCAGCAACTGTAAGTCCTAGACCAACCAACTTTGGTACGTGGATTCCTATGGCCCCCCACTACTCAGGCACCACAAATCACCTATGTCAGCCAGATGGTGGCGCTATAACAAAGGGTCATACGTAATTCCACACCATAAGTCAGATCAACACAAAACTGCACAGACCTATGCATCTGAATGTGCTCTACAACTTTGTTATTGGGACCACATATGTCAGCCATATAGTTTGCCCGCCATTTTGACTTGTATTAGTTTGGGCGCGGTTTCTCAGCTAAAAGTGTCTGAGGCTCAGCAACCATAGGTCCTAGACCAACCAAATTTGGTAGGTGGATTCATACGGCCCCCCACTACTCTGGCACTACAAATCACTCATGTCAGCCAGATGGTGGCGCTATAACAAAGGGTCATGCTTAAAAGGCCATAACTCCCACAGCATAAGTCAGATCAACACAAAACTTAATCGACCCATGCATCTCAATGTGCTCAACAACTTTACTATTGGGAACACCCATGTCAGTCATATAGTTTGCCCGCTATTTTGACTTATTTGGTGTGGAAGCGCTGCAGCTCTACATACCACACGCCAGGACACCTGGGCATAACGACATACTTTTTCTTTTTACGGCAGTCGGCTAGGACGCAAGAAATCAGACACTGTCTGGTCCAGTTTTGGAAACTCTGGCCCATGTTTCTGAAGCAATGGAAGTGTTACGACATTTTTAAAAATTACGGTAATCGTCTAGGACACAGGCGACCCAAGTAATCCGACATCTCAAAAACCGCTTCATCAACAAATCTGAAATTTGGTATGCTTATACTTGGACCCATTTGGCTACATTGCCTAAAGTGCTGATTGGCTGGATTACCAAAATGGCTGCCAAACAGCCAATCAAAATTCAGCAGCTAATATCTGCTAGTGTGAATGGCCGATCTTCATGAAACTTGATAGGCTTATTCTTTGTGGCACGTAGAAGCCATGTACCAAATATGAAACAGATCGGACACATGGCGGCTGCAATACTGCTTGGACCTCATTAATCGCCGCTTGCGGCTATATTTATTATTATTATTATTGTTGTTGTTATTATTATTATTATCATTATTATTATCATTACTATTATTATTATTGGGTGGGCCTGAGTTCCAAATGTGTGGGCCCAGGCCCACCCACAGCTACGCGTTCAGTATATTCATATATAGAAGCAGGGTGGATCAAGAGCCTTGGTATAAAAATATAGCATACTGACAATAAGAAAATGATGCTGCAACATGTTCACATGTTCAATCATTGCATAGGGTACAGTTATTCACAAGTATTGCAGTTATATATCGCATGTAATAGCAATCCAACAGATGTATATTGCACATAATTCAGTAATAAATGTACTGCATATGATATATGGAAGGTGCTTAAATTATTACAGTATGAGCAACAGCATGCAGTATTGAATATGGGCAGCATGGTGGCTCAGTGGTTAGCGCTGTCGCCTCACAGCACGAAGGTCCTGGGTTTGAACCCCGGGGATTGTCCAATCTTGATGGTCGATCCAGGTCATCCTCTGTGTGGAGTTTGCATGTTCTCCCCGTGTCTGCGGTGGGTTTTCTCCGGGTGCTCCAGTTTCCCCCACCATCAAAAAAAGACCTGCATGTTAGGGTTAATACCCCTGTCTGTGCCCCTGACCGAGGCATGGCAAGACAAACTGGAGTTGGTCTCCGGCTGCCCACTGTTCCTAGCTACATCCCCTCATTGTAGCTACACCGCTGGGATGGGTTAAATGCAGAGCATAATTTCCCCACGGGGATCAATAAAGTATCTCAAAATCAAAAAAAAATAAAAAATCAAACAGAAAATTATAAAAATAACATTTAATGCCATTGCTTCATCATCCACCTCGAATTTTGGGCTCAGTGTTGTGGCAGAATGGAGAGGAGGTCCATAGTTTTGTGGTCGCCAGCAGGAAAGACCTGTGGAGCACCTCGGGGGCGGGGGGGGGGGATTAGTCTGTTGCTGAAGTTGCTCCTGTGTTTGATCAGTGTGTTGTGGAGCGGGTGTGATGCATTGTTCATGATGGCCAACAATTTGGTCAGCACCCTCTTCTCTGACACCGTTGCCAGAGAGGCCAGATTTGCTCCCAGCACAGAGCTGGCCCTCCTGACCGGCTTCTTCAGTCTGTTGGCATCTCCAGCATTCACACCACTGCCCAAACACACAACAGCCAACGAGATGGCACTGGCCACTGCAGACTGGTAGAACATTTGCAGCATCATACTGCAGATGCTAACGGACCTGAGCCTCCACAGGAAGTAGAGTCGGCTCTGGCACTTCTTGTAGAGGCCCTCGATGTTCCTGGATGCTGGTCCACTCCATTCTGTTGTCCATGTGAACTCCCAGGTATTTGTAGGAGCGAACCACCTTAACATCTGTCTCAAGGATGGAGACAGGTGTCATAAGGGGCTTACTCCTTCAGAAGTCCACCGCCATCTCCTTTGTCTTGCTGACGTAATTTCAATTAAATGTGTCCGTTAGCTCTGATAATCAAATGCAATATCCATTCCCCTTAAACTGCGTACACCAGACAATGTTTTTGTCAACATGTTTGTGTATTTTCAGTTCAGCTTTTCAGTTCAACTTTTGGTATCTCTGTGGCCATACATGTATCAAGCAAGCATATTGTTAGTTACCGATAGGGTTTTTTCTTCAGACGGCTACAATATGTGTGTTGTGTGCTTTAAATGTCTATATACCAAATCGTTTACAGCTACAGCTCAGTATTACTCAGCAGTAGAGGAAGCTGTGGTTACCATGGGGGCAGGTTTCAAAACATATGACGCACATTTCCTTTTCCTGAGAATAAGAAGGAGTTGTTCTAAGTTGTGTACTTGGCTACAGCATTCATGTACATGCCATAATTTAAGGAAACATCTATGAGAGAACTTGGACATCAGACATCCTTCCACCACCATTTATGTTAGTACATTAACCCTATCTTTCATTGCTTGGATTTAAAGCACAGCTTTTTTTTTCTTGAAAAGTTTGACCTCTAATCAATGTCGTCACCTTTAGTCACATGAAGTAAAGCTTTAACCTGTGGAACAAGTTTCTGTAACGTTATTTCTCCGAGACAGAAGGAAGTCTTGTTGTTGTGTGTGTATCGCTGCATTTTCGTGCAAGACAGAAAATCAGCTCAGTAATGAATACAAACAGGCAGGTTGCATACAGAATTATAGCTTCAGCCAAATGTATTGAATTGTCCTCACTGTCATAAGTGAGGAAGGTTTTTATCAAGGACGACTTTGATAATAGAGGACAAGTTTCAGCTTTCCTTTAATTTGCTTCTTCAGGATAAGTTAATACTAACTAACAAGTCAAAGTTTACTTTGCTAATGATGCAAACTAAGTCCTGTGTTTTTGTTTTTTTAAATAAATTTGTTCATGTCTGACTTATCTGTTAGAGCTAGATCCCGTTGGCTAACATGCTTGTCACTTCCTGTTTCTTGTACCATTTCTAGATCAGTTCTGTTATCAGCTTATCACAGCACATACGGTGTTCTCCTTAAATCAATGAAATGAGCTGAAGTCTGTTTCAGTTCTCGCAACCGTCTTCCACAGTCTTCACCAGCAAGGTAAGAAACTGAAAAATGCATTTAAATGATGCAAAAGGTTGAGTCTAGCTGAATGATTCTCCTTTGGGGTCACTGCTTGCTGCACTGTAAAGTTTCTAAATGTTTTGATAACATAATACGGCCCATTGTAGTTGATGTAGGATTTTGATTTGTGTTTCCTGTTGAATTCTCGCCGTTAATCTTCTACTTGAAACTATCAAACTTGGGTGCAATTACATAGGGGCATAAAATATCATTTCAGATGTTTTGAACTTCTTGTTTAACAAAACAAACCACGAATTTAAAATCATGTGGCTTCTTCTTGTGTACACCGCCTTATATTTACAAATAGTAGTAAAGTAGTAGTAGTGAAATGTGTTGTCTGCCTATCCAAGTCCTACCATGGATGCTGTGAAAAACGTTGTTTGTTTTGTTTTTCAAAGTAACATGTATTATAGTGTACATTTTTACACTAGCAAACTTGGATTTTATCCTCTCGTTTCAGATCTATTGTTGCAAGATGATGATAGTCACCATTGAGAAGTATCCAGCTGTGCTATGGGGCATATTTCTTTTGTTTTCTGTGGAATGTAATAATGGTACCAACCCAGAAAGCACCAGCACCCACACAGTTACCCAGGTCATGTTTACCACTGACAAAGCCAGCCATCTGGGCTCGCCTGAATCTATCGGCAACACAACATCCAAAGTCGACCCCAAAGACCAAGTCACTGTGACCCAAAATCTTTTTCACAAACTTACAGGTACAAGTGTTCCAACAACAAAAGCAACACCAAAGAAGATTATGTCATTTTCAGTGGAAAATGGAAAGGCAATCAGCAGTGCACAAAGTCCAAACCTTGACCCTCGGCACACAACCTCTGGTGTGATCTCAGGGAGCACTACAAAAATTATGGTTACCAACTCTAGTCCAAACTTGGATGCTATTGCCACAGTCCTTCCAGCTATGGAGCTGGGCTCAGATGCACCGTCAACTTCACCCGCTCTTACAAGAATTCCAGAAACAGTAAAACAAACACAGCAGCAATCCTCAAGTCAAGAATCAGCCATGACATCCCTTAAACTGCCTACTACAGCGTCGACTACAGGATTTGTTCATACCCTGCAACACAGTTCTACCCAGACGCCTAACATTACAATCAGATTATCTTCAGTCATTCCCAAATTTACTATGACACCAACCTCCCCCCAGGGAGTTAACTATTCCACAGTATCACCCAGTATTGCCACTATCTCTACCTTGAGAGGATCATCAGCTTCTGAGGCCAGCACCAACTCTTTGCCCGTTAACACAACTAAGACCTCCACCAACAACACTGAGATTATTTCCACGTCTCGACGCCAGTCTCCTTCTTGGACACCAACTTCTTCGTCAATGTCCTCTTCCTCAAAAGGGCCAAACTCTACCACTGAGTTCCCCTCAACCAATCAGACACTTTCAACCACTTCTAACATCTCAACCACTGCTGTCTCCACCAATTCTACTGCGGGAGTTTTCATTCCTCAAGTTCCCAGGAGGTTGCCATTTTTTACCACAAAACCGACCCAAGCAACTTTGACAGCAACCTTCAAAAACGTTGCACATGGCTCAGGGGTCCAGCCTTGCTTCAGCAAAAAAAATGGTTTGATTAACAAGTGTCTTATTGCTATTGCCTCCCTGGCTGGGTTGGCCACTTTGTTTATGGTGGCAACTGTTATTCTCTGTGCCAAATTGTCCTCCCAGAAGCACAGTTACCAAGTCAAGAAGGATCAGCAAGGTACCGAGATGGTGTGTATCTCTGCTCTGCTACCAGACAGAAACTTCTCATATGAGAGACAGCATAACCCAAAGACCAGGGGAGCCCTTCTGCCCAGCTCAAAATGGGACAGTGATGAGGAAGGAAGTGATAACCTCACACTCAACAGCTTTCTTCCAGAAAATGACAATTTCGTGTAGACATACTAACATCGTGAGGGTTGTTGGTGTGGCCTATTGTACACTTAACTCATTTGGGGAAAGAGGTGCAAAAGCCAAAACCAGAATAAATCATGTAACTTGTGTTTGTTACCTGCATTTGGTAAAGTTCATGCATTATCATGTAGTAGTTGTGGTTGCTGAAACACAGTTTGTACAATTGTCTAGTTGTGAGACTTCCAGCCTTAGAAGATGTAATGCTCTTAGGTCATGGTGAGAAGAGTGATGAAAGAAATTTTAGGAAAGTTGCTTGAGATGAACACTGATTGTATTTCACTTGGCAACTAGAGACATTCTCACAGGGTTTGAATTCCTTCAAGAGGCTTTTTCATCCATCACTGCGTGCGTGTGTGTGTGCGTGCGTGTGTGCGTGTGTGTGTGTGTGTGTGTGTGTGTGTGTGTGTGCCCTCATACAGTTTTTTGAAATGTGCAGAGGTTGCTTTGTGTGCTTGCTGTAAAGATATTGTTTACCCAGAGTTTAATTATTACGTGCATAAGGTATTCCAACCAAATGTACGAGTTTGAATTAAATCGGTTGAATGAATCCACTCTTGCAATTGGTGTCTATTATAGTCTATGCCATTCTACTCTATTTCTCTATTTCTCCTTTCTGATAAATGTGCATTTATTTTTTGATTTTGATATACTTTATTGAGGAAATTATGCTTTGCATTTAACCCATCCTAGCTGTGTAGCTAGGAGCCACCGTGCAGCACCCGGGGACCAACTCCAGTTCGTCTTGAGAACACGCAAACGCCACACAGAGGACGGCCTGAGATGACCCCCAAGGTGGTTCGAACCCAGGACCTTCTTGCTGTGAGGCGACAGCACTAATCACTCGGTCACCCCCCGTCGTAAAGATGGTTTCCATCCAATTAAATTAGCGCTGTAGGAACCCCATTCCCCGGGCCTGGTTGCTCGGATGTCTGATTTCATGAAAGGCCTTTCTTTTACCTCGGACTCCATTTGATATTCACATCCCCTCACTTGAACAGAAAACCTGGTCCTGCTGTCTATGTTTAAAAATAGAGCATATTCCTCTCTGCATCTGACTCTCCTTTGGTCCTGTTGATATTATTCAAAAACTTCAAAAGTGTGTGGGGGAGAGAGAGAGGGAGAGAGAGCTCTGGCCACAGAGAGAGGTGGAGACAGAGCAGCATTCCCTGCCACAATGTAGCACATATGAAGACTTAAGAGATTAAATGTGACTTCCAAGATTGTGATACACTCTCTGACCAGACTAAAATGCAGGATGTACTTGGGGGAAATAGTGTCAGCATCATAGATGCAGCAAGATATGTCGCTGCATGTGACAACACATGACAGCTGTACGTGTCTCCTCACAACTCATGCTCTGCCTTTTAATCTACTTATTTTCCTTTGTTATTGTTATTGTTGTTTTACTGTTTCTTTATTGATGGGTATGATGTTGTGCTAATGTTCATTGTTGGTGTTATTGTGTACTGTCCAGATATTTGGACAAGTTGCACTTTGATGCTTTGGCAACATTGTTTTTAAAACTTTCATGCAAATAAAGCCCTTTGAATTGAATCGAGAGACAGAGACAGAGACAGAGAGAGAGAGAGAGAGAGAGAGAGAGAGAGAGAGAGAGAGAGAGAGAGAGAGAGAGAGAGAGACAGAGACAGAGAGACTTTTTGACTCTTAAAAGAAACAACTTTAACACAAAGTCACAAATTCACAGCAGCTTTGAGACAAAGAATCATAGAAACAGACTGTTAATAACACAGAAATAACATTATCTAAAAGCATTACTAAACATTAATTCATCACCCATCTCTGAACAAATGACATCATAATCACTCCACTGATGTACAAACACAACCATGCTATTCATTAATCTATGAAATGTAAAATCCATTAAAACTCTGGCTTTTGCGAGACAGGTGAACACAGGGACTGTTTCTTCACACAGTTTCCTCTCTATCTTGTTTTTCTGGTGATCTATATTGACAGTTAAGCTTCGCCACCAAGGAAGTGTAAAGGTGGCCACTTTGTTGCATCAATTTTCTTGCATCCTGCCCCGAAAATAAAAGCCGTTGTACACCACACTTCATTAAAGGAAGTAATCAAACAATGCAATACACCAACAAGTTCCCTTAAGTCTTCTGCCGTCCAAAAAACAACGAAAAACAGTTTCTACCAACACACAGAAAGGATATTCATTAGAAACAGTGTGATTAATTACAGAAATAAAATAATTCACTGCAACAGCTCCGTGTAATATTCTCCAATGTGAGTCACCTATTCACTTGTTTAAAGGCAGTTTATAAAGGACTCTCCACACTGGCTCCACGCTGTTGCTGAGTGTGGTTGGGGGGGGGCAGTGAAAGAGAGAGAGAGGCAGTGAAAGAGAGAGAGGGAGGTAGCGAGGGGGGGCAGTGAGAGAGAGGGGGGGCAGTGTGAGAGAGAGAGAGAGAGAGGCAGTGGGAGAGAGGGGGGGCAGTGAGAGAGAGAGAGAGAGAGAGAGAGAGAGAGAGAGAGAGAGAGAGAGAGAGAGAGAGAGAGAGAGAGAGAGAGAGAGAGAGAGAGAGAGAGCAGTGAGCAGGAGAGAGGCAGTGAGAGAGAGAGAGAGAGAGAGAGAGAGAGAGAGAGAGAGAGAGAGAGAGAGAGAGAGAGAGAGAGAGAGAGAGAGAGAGAGAGAGAGAGAGAGAGAGAGAGAGAGAGAGAGAGAGAGAGAGGCAGTGAGAAAGAGGCAGTGAGCAGGAGAGAGAGTATTTTTACACATTGAAGCCCTTTTTTGTCATAATTTCCACAACTTTGTAAATGCGCCAGCCAATATTAACACACACCAACAGGAGGGCTCCCGTTTGTATTTAGTAGCGTGTCCTTCATGCAGTTTACATTAAAAGCTGAACATCTGATGGCTGGAATGTGGGGAGCACATTCCGGTGAATGTCAACAGAGCAAAGACGAGCCTAAACCCGGTCTGCGTTACCTCATCCTGCGGACTTGATGACCATATAAAGTACTGCTCGTCTCGAATAATCACAAACATGGTAGGCTTACCAAAAACACATCCACAGCTTCAGACGCGCTATCACACACACGCACACTTACACTTCCCTCTTCCCTAAAGTGGTCAGACAGTGTGTGTGTGTGTGTGTGTGTGTGTGTGTGTGTGTTCAATTAACAGAACACCCTCCTCTTTGTCCCTTGCAGGGCCCTCGGCACGCTTTATCCCAGACCCCCTTCCCCATGCCACACTGGGTGCTATGTTTACACAGGAAACCTTAACCCCCCTCCTGTGCTGACTTGTCACCCCTGCACACAGGCGGTGCCTTTCCCCGGCTGTGAGTCTGCTGTACGTCAAGTGTCGGAGGCAGGATGGTATAAATTACCTACAGATTACTGCAGTTCATACCCTTACTAGCGGAGCGGGAATTCAGGGGGCAGGCGGGAATCAAACCTGGGTTCCCTGCACCACGGGCGACCGCGCCGACCAGTCAACTAAAGGGTCCGAGCCATGAGGCAAGGGCTAGCGAGTCTACACATCCATGGCTGTACACTGTTACACTAGATATACTATACGACTACTAGTATACTACTAGTGTACTATACTACTATACATACCTATGCCATGCTAGCTGTTAGCTGGCGATGATGTGATCTGGTGTGTAGTAGGACAACTGTAAGAGGGCCCCGTATGCAGGAACATGGTGAATATTACCACGATGGGTCTGTGGGCCATTTAGACACAAAGAGAAAGTGCATCATATACACATTTGAGTTTTTGGCCCATGATGCTTTGCCAGAAGAGATACTTCTCTGTCCGTATCATAGTGTTTCTTTTTTTATTGGCAAGTTTTGCTTCATCCATCAGCCTATGTATTCTCTCGCCCTGACCCTCAAGCAGGGGAAATGGAGAGCAGAAAAGGGTACCCTGCCCCCATGGCACATAATAAACTCCTACCTAACAAGAACAATCTGTGTGCCGAGTAGATCCCAGCCACTCTCTCGGAAACCTCAAGGCGGAGGGGGAGGAGGAGACTGAAAAGAGGGAAGGAGGGATTTGTCCTCATGGCTAACAGTGCCTTTTTACCCCGTAGAGGCAAACAGTCTGAAATTTGAGGAAGCTAGCTGCACGGTACATGCAGGCAGATGTTTTCTTTGCTTGCGTTCTTCTTCTGACCTCTTTTTTTCTTTCTCCCCAGACCATTTTTAACTCGAGCTCCTTCAGATACGGCTCTGCAAGAGACTCTTCTTCAGCACACTTAGTGGTGAGTAAAGTGATTGGAATTTCTTTTCTTTTGTCATCATTGTTCCATTTTGTCTTGGAATTTCAGTTAAAAGTTGATGACAGTGTGTTCCATCGATTCACCGTGGTAACGTCTATTTTAAACATTTTCAAGAAACAATTGCAGGCAGCTACATTTATGTTTGTCAATTCTTTTCTTTTCTTATTCTTTTCTGTAGCCTGTATGGAGGATCATTGAGGAATACGAGTTTGTTTGTGTGTGTGTTTGTTTGTCCAATTGCACAGAGAGGTGTGTTTATATCCTGCAAATGCTTACATAAGTTTGGAGAGGATGGGTGATAAATCATAAAGGCCCACCCTGGCTTTTCACCATGAATGCTGAGCAGGCCTTAATGTGGCCCAACTTAAATACAGACGGGGCCGGAAAAGGCTAAAAGTGCGGTGGCCTAAATGCAGACCAGAGTTCAGCAAGTCGTGGTGGTCTTAACGAGCATTGCACCGTAAAGCAGGGATAAGCTCACGCTGTCAGTAAGGTTTGCAGAACATCAGCCGTCATCTTTTCACTTTCTCTGCTAAAGTAGATGGATGTCTGCTAAACCACATTTCTCAAGTAGACCACTCTAATCCAAATATACATGGTTAGCCAGCTGAGGGTAACAGTTTTAAAAATGCTCAAGAAAAAAGGGGCAAAGGTTATAATAACATCAATTAGTCAAGTTCATACAATTTCTTATGCCAGCAAAAACTGAACAATTTTTAATGAATAAAAATGTTGTTCATGTTTCAGATAATCAAATATGATAATTGCTTTGCCGGCATGATAGATTAGAGAAAGTCTGGTAAGTGCAAAACGTCTGAACATGCCAGTGATATTTTCATCAAATGTCAGAGGTTTAAAGTAGGTTTACTGACACATATTTGCACAGTTTAGTGTGTGACACCAAGGCTAACCTAATCAGAAGAATCAGCAATATCACATTTTAGTAAGGGCCGCACAGTGGCGCAGTGGTTAGTGCAGCCGCCTCACAGCAAGAAGGTCCTGGGTTCGAACCCCGGGGTAGTCCAACCTTGGGGGTCGTACCGGGTCGTCCTCTGAGTGGAGTTTGCATGTTCTCCCCGTGGCTCCCTCTGGGGGCTCTGGTGTCCCCCCCACAGTCCAAAGACATGTAAGTCAGGGGAATCGGCCGTACTAAATTGTCCCTAGGTGTGAGTGTGTCGGCCCTGTGATGGCCTGGCGGCCTGTCCAGGGTGTCTCCCTGCCTGCCGCCCAATGATTGCTGGGATAGGCAATCCCGCGACCCCGTTTGGGACAAGTGGCTTGGATAATGGATGGATGGATATTTTAGTAAGCTTGTTTCTCTGTACTTACCATTGTGAATGACCATGATGATAACTCAGTTATGATGCACCATTATTTGCAGGTTAATGACCGGCACGACTGAGTAAATTATGTTCCTGGTGGCACTCCACCTGACAAGTCTCTCCGTGATACTGTGGCCCGGCAGCAGCGTGGGTACACCCCATCCTTTTCAAATTTCGCTGGAAGGGAGTGGAGATGGGGAGGAGAATAGTAACTTGTTCCCAACCCTTTCATCGCTGGCCACCCGTCATCCTGCCATGGAATACAACCCCAAACACGGTGGACGCAGCAATTTAAATACAGAATTCCTGAATCAAGTTGTAAAATTCCTGCAGGAGAACCTGTTTCTCATCGTTGTTGGAGCTACCCTTCTCATCATTGTCTTCCTCATTATCATTGGTGCGGTCCTCATTCATTGCAGGCATAAAGTTAATGCCTACTACCCTTCCTCCTTCCCCTCTAAAATGTATGTGGACCAGAGGGACAAAACTGGCGGTACTAAGCCCTTTATGGAAGTGCCAGAGAAAATCTCTGATGTGCAGGAAAGTGAGGAAATCGATGCCGGTAAGAAGCTCCAGGCAGACATAATGAGGGCTGCTAAGGGCCTTCGGACACTGAACAAGTTGTTTGACCCCTATCAGAAAACAGCGGATGAAGATCCTGAAGATACCCCTGGTAAAGATGACAGTATTCCTGACAAAAGGATGTCAGATCTGCATGATCACAAGGAGGTCTGTCAGCCCTCAGACAATGAAGCAGCTGCACTGACCAGCAAACTTCCAGAACAGGCACATCTTGAGGAGGAGGAGGAAGAGGAGTCAGATGTGCATCCAGCTGACGCGGGTCCATCTCTGGGACCACAGAGCCACAGGCCTTTATCACAACATATTTACAGTGACTCTGCAAAGCTCCAGCTAATCACAGGAGAGAAAACTGCATTCTAACTCCCGAGTACAGTACTATGTAAGCATTTCTTTCTGGTACGAATCCACTAGTGGCAATCTTTAAAGTCAATTATTAAAGTTTTGCATCAATTTCCTGCTGGAGACAAAGATACCACAGACGAGGTAATACATCTGTTCAATATTAGAAAAACCTATTTTGCTCTGTTCTAGATGCATCCCATCAATGCAAAATAAACTGTCAGGGTTATCTTTAACTTATGACACAAGAATATTTTTTTCTACTGGGGTTTTTTAAATCATTCAACATATATTCTGAATATCTTTCTTGTTTTATAAGCCCGTTTTTGCAGTTAAACATCCTAGGTTTTACACCAAGCTGCTTATGGATAAGGTTGAAAAAGCAGCCATCACACTTGACACCCATTATGCCTCTACATCATGTTGTTACACATCACATCAAATGGAACCATGCAGACAAATACCCACAAACTCCTTAAGATAAACACAAGTAGCGGTCTATTCCGTTGCCTATCAACACAGGAATCGCCGGTTCAAATCCCCACGTTGCCTCCGGCTTGATCAGGCATCCCTACAGACACAGTTGGCCGTGTCTGCGGACGGGGAGCCGGACGTGGGTGTGTGTCATGGTCGCTGCACTAGCGCCTCCTCTGGTCGGTCGGGGCGCCTGTTCGGCGGGGAGGGGGAACTGGGGGAATAGCGTGATCCTCCCACGCGCTACGTCCGCCTGGCGAAACTTCTCACTGTCAGGTGAAAAGAAGCGGCTGGCGACTCAACGTGTATCGGAGGAGGCATGTGGTAGTCTGCAGCCGGCAGAGGGGGTGGAGCAGGGACCGGGACATAGACTACAAAATCTGATCGCTATCATTTGACAAGCTGTAAATAAAATATAACAAGGTGGTGCAACCCTGGGCTCTGAACACTAAAACGCTGATAAAAGTTATTCTGGACACTGTTGGCAATGCGCAAAACTACATCTGATGTCAATAAAACCTTTCTTTAAGTGCACTCTCCGGTGTCTCTGTATCAATGCTGTTGTTACCACTGCAGAAGAGAACAACAATACTACGTATTGGAACAGTCCGGATTTATTTACATTTTACAAATACACACAGGCCGCCAACACCTTTTCAACTTTCCAGATCTTTCCATTACTGCTGACTACCAAAACACTGGAGACAATCTGCCACAAACTATCTTGCGTTAGCATCATGTTGTAACATCGAAACGTTGTTTAAGCAGAATACCAGAGCGATTTATATTCCGTTATAAACCTGTCAGGTGTGACCTATTTCTCTCCCTATACCTTGCCATCCACCTATGCCACGTACTGGCCTCCAGCCCAGCCTGATTAATGGGATGGTTCGTATCAGCTTACAGTCACCAAATTCCATCCATCCATCCATCCATCCATCCATCCATCCATCCTTCCTTCCGTCCATCCATCCATCCATCCATCCATCCATCCATCCATCCATCCATCCATCCATCCATCCATCCATCCATCCATTAACCAAACTGCTTATCATACTCAGGGTCGCGGGAAAGCTGGGGCCTATCCCAGCAGCCACTGGGCGGCAGGCGGGGAGAAACCCTAGATAGGCCGCCAGGCCATCACAGGACCCCCCCCCCCCCCACACACACACACACACACACACACATTCACACCTAGGGACAATATAGTATGGCCTATTCACCTGACCTACATGTCTTTGGACTGTGGGAGGAAACCTACGTGGACACGGGACTTAAAACCCTTCTCTATCGGCAAGCCTTCTCTTAAGCCTTTTGTAGTAGCCCACCCTTGTTTTAATCATGTTTTTACTTCATTTTATTCTACTCTTAATCTTTATTTTACAGCGGCCCACCCTGGTTTTATTCCCCTCTTTTATCTTTTTACTTTTTATTTTATATTTATTTGCGTTTTTATTTATTTGTTTATTTATATCCATCCATTATCCAAACCGCTTATCCTGCTCTCGGGATCGCGTGGACAGGCCGCCAGGTCATCACAGCCCGCCCCCGCCCCCACCACCCACACACACACACACACACACACACACACACACACACACACACACACACACACACACACACACACACACACACACACACACACACACCTAGGGAGAGTTTAATATGGTCGATTCACCTGACCTCCATGTCTTTGGACTGTGGGAGGAATCCGGAGCACCCGGAGGAAACCCACGCAGACATGGGGAGAACATGCAAACTCCACACAGAGGACGACCCGGGACGACCCCCAAGGTTGGACTACCCCGGGGCTCGAACCCAGGACTTGGTTGGTTGATTGATTTACCTTCTTGCGGGGAGGCGACCGCACTAACCACTGCGCCACCACTGAGTTACTGCGCACATCGTGCAATGGCGACATCAGGTGGATCCAGGCCCCACCGGCCCCTAATGGTGACACGCCGTTGTAAATTAGCATGTTGTAAACAACAAAACAACTCTGAGTTTGGACTTTACGAAAAAATGTGTAAAAGATGGGAGAACCATCACATACGCAGTAAAACTTGCCACCAGAGCATGTGTCATTTTTTCTCTTAAGATTTTTCTTTCTTTTTTTTTTGGGAGGGGGTAATTGTCCCCTACCCCAATTTTCTTGGTGGAGAATCCTTTGCTGGATAAATGGCTCAAGTAGGTCCAAAATTATATTATTTCCTAATATCCATGAAATTAAACGTGTTTCAGTTTGGGGTTTGATAAATTATTTTCAAGAACACGCAGTTTATTAAATATCTTAACATTACATATGTCCACAGTAGCTTCTTTTAGTGTCTGCGAAACATAGATTATGATCCAAGAGGTGTCTAATAAGATACTTTATTGTGCATAGATACAACTAACTTTGTTCCCCGGTTTTAACCCATCCTATTGTATAGAAGCAGCGGGCAACTGCAGCGCCCGGGGACCAACTCCAGTTCTTCTTTCCATTGCCTTGCTCATGGGCACAGGCAGGAGTATTAACCCTCACATGCATGTCTTTTTGATGGTGGGAGGAAACCAGAGCACCCGGAGGAAACCCACGCAAACACAGGGAGAACATACAAACTCCACACAGAAAGGACCTGGGACGGCCTGGGGTTCGAACCCAGGACCTTCTTGCTGTGAGGCAACAGCGCCAACCACTGGGCCACCGTGTAAACAGCAGTCTTTGACTACTCTAGCATAACACTTTCAGTTATATACTACATCTTTGCTGGCTTTTAATGAAAACACTGACACTTGTGATCTGTTCTCTGTGACCCTGTTTACACTTGGTTTTAAAATGCGTTTTGGGCGATCGGACCACAAGTGGACAGCGAGACACATCGCCGTTTACACCTGTCTGTCACGCGTCTCCAAATGCGTCCTGCTGACCACGTGTGTTCAGATTTCGTTACTACTATTACTACTACGGCTGCCGGTTACGTCCTTGTTGAGGACGCATCCGGACGCATTAGTGTTTACGCTACAATAGATATGTGGTCAAACGCGTCCCAGACCACCTCGGCAAGTGGTTTGAGTAACCGGTTCACAAAACGTTGTGGTGGTCTTTTACACTTGTATTTAGCACTGTCCACTTGTGAGCTGATCGCAAAAAACACATACTAAAATCAAGCGTAGACGGGGTCCGCCTCTCCTATAGGTGACTGGTGAAGTATCAAGAGTCAGCTGTGCATGCTAATTACGTTACGCATTTTGGAGCCACTTGTGTAGTCATGAATAAAACATCCACACAATTATGTTCAGTAAATTTTAATGCGGAGTACACCGGTGGCCGTCATAGCAAGTGCTGCGTCTACACAGTTCATGAACTATATGCAGTAAATATTGTATATTGTTTGCTTTTGAGCTGCAGTAAAGTGATATTTGTGGTAGATTGTGCAACATCACATAACCTTCATCCGTCTGCATGCCTACAGAGAGAATCCTGTGGGCCCCGCTATTTTCCCGTCTACTTTCCATAATAACAAAACAGTATTTTCACAATGGTTCCTCCTTTCCCCCAGTTCCCTTCATGGACAAATACCTTGAAGCAACAGTGAAGCATTTTCATTCTTCTTTCTCCCCTTTTGCTTTTCTTTCAAATCAGCACATATCAACAATATTTCAAATATGGGTCATTTATAAGCCTGTGTCCCTTATTTTACGCTTTCAGTCTGATCCAAAATCAATTGGCCTATATAAATGCAGTTTAAAAAGGAAATAAAAATAGAGGGGGGGGGGTCTAAAGGAATTACGGGAAGGTAAACAGCCATTTGCTCCACCTTATCATTTGCTGAAATGACACTAATGGACACCAGGGTTCATGTAATTTACTGCGGTGCTTAATTAAAGTCATATTACACTCTTCAGAAAAAAAAACTAAAAAAAAAAAACAGATCACACAGACTGTTTTTATTGCAGGTTGACAAGGGAAGTACTTCTAAAATACAACAGTAACAATCAACCATTAAACCATTTCATGGTTTGAAACAAGTTTCTCCATTGCATATCGATATAGATGGTGCTCAGGGTTTAGCATACTTTAAGACAGCCTTAGTTTTCATCAATCCTTTTACCACTGCATTCAAAAAACACACTGGAAACAAATTCCCACCGTAATACTGCATTAATAACTCTTGAAAATAAGGCTTGACTTTATACCGATCACCCAGTCAGTGCTTAACATTGTGCGTTTACATGACAGGCTAAAGTAGTAAGGTTGGAGAAGCATGGAATGCCTGGAGTGACATTGTGCCATCTATGTATTTTCTGGAATAAACATGTCCTGAACACATTAAGGGTGTGACATTAACAAAAGATAGTGCAGGGGGAAGCCATAACTACCGCTAAACTTCCACTTGGCAGTTACAGAGCAGTATCGGGATGTCCAGGACTACATGGGATGGCTCTTCAATTATAGGCCTTCATCGTCTCCTGCTGGATGTTGTCTTGCTTGAGACGATAGTCATATAGGGCAGCCTTGATGGCGTCTTCTGCAAGCACTGGGGAATAGAATAGAATAGAATAAAATAGAATGCTACAGTATATCCACATTATAGGAAAAAAATACTGTGCCTATAATTGTACCAATATGATAACGAGAAATAATAAAACATCTTCAATTAAGACTTACTAGAGCAGTGAAGTTTAACCGGTGGAAGACTCAGCTCTTTGGCAATGTCAGTGTTCTTAATCGTCAAGGCTTCATCAATCTGTGTGGGAAAGCATAGTTTCATGTAATAAAAAATAAAGTCAACTCAATATTATAATGTCAGGGAGAGTAGCAAAAAAGTTTTTCAAATTGAAATAAGTAATAAACAGGACAGCAGTAAGCAAAACACCATACCAGAAAGAGTATAAGTTTCGTGTGTGTGTGTGTGTGTGTGTGTATAATCCCAACTCACAGATTTGCCCTTCACCCACTCCGTAGCCAGAGAGCTGGAGGCAATGGCAGAGCCACAGCCAAAGGTCTTGAATCTGGCATCCACAATCTTCCCATCGTCACCCACCTCAATCTATCGGATAAAGGTCTAATTTACTTTTCATGTGTCTTAAAAATCTTAAAAATACAAATGACTTAACTCAAGTGCAGCCAATTTAATTTTATCTCATAAAGTACTTCCATTTGGCCAAATTATCAAAACTGATGTATTTCAGGCATAGGATGATAATGCGTTGGTGTAGTCTGGTTTAGTAACGATTGGGGATGTAACGATACACGGTTTGATTTGTGATACTGGGTTCATGATTCGAATTCTCAAAATATTCTTATCAAAATTTGAATGAAGAAAAACGATGACTGAAAATTATTCCTTTTTTTATTTCGGAGGCATAAACAATAGGGATGGGATGACGTAGTAATTTCATGATTCGATTTGATTCACGGTTCGATTAAGCCACAATTTGATGTGATAAAAACACGTGTAGCAGTGACCGGGGCGGCTTGGAAGAGTGGGGTGATTGGTCAAGTACAATTGGGAGAAAGGGGGGGGGGTTTCATGCACCATATTTGTTTATTTACTAGTACATTAACAGGCACTTTAACTTGGATGAAAGCGCTATCAGTCTGCTGGTCGTCTCACTCCGTTCTTCAGTACTTAGCTTTTTGACTCCATTTTTGAGCCGGCGTGTTTCCACAAGATTCCGCAAAATTTGAGATGAGACGTGAAGAATCGGGCAGGTGAGTCTTCCAAGTGTGAAATCCCTTTTAACAATCCATACATTGTTTTCAATTCTGACAGGAAATCCAAAGTATTGCCAAAATGTTGACTTAACACAGATGGAGCGCCGTAACTACCGCTTGGCTTTAGTTTTGCATTGCAAAGGGCTGGCGCCCTCTGCTGTAAAAACTGTACATGGACGGAGAAGGAGGAGAGGAGGAGGCAGACGGATTAAGCAGCAGACAATAGTCTGCAGTGTGTACTTTCAATGCTCACCGTTAGGTCCCATGAAGTACATGGTCATGTTTTTACATAGTTTCATCCCTAGTATAGATTAGTACTGGGGGATACGGAAGAAACTGCCGTCACAATAAGCATAGAGAATTTACTATGATGGATATATATCATGATATGTGGTTACCAAAATTCAAAATTACCAGATCTAAGACTCCAACTGAGGTTCGTCCCATTAAACTGTTTGGTATTGCTAAGTATAAAATCAAACCTAGTTTCCCAATAATATTCCCTGAAACATTTCCAACCTATTTGTGTGAGTAAAGTTTTAAGTAAGAGATTCTTGTTATCATTAATTCAGACAACATTTTATATCATGATATGGCAATATCATTCAAGTACAATACCACCAAAGAACAGTAGATGATAATATTGAACTACTGCTCAGCCCTAGTTCGATAAATGTCAATACTGAAAATCAAAACTGATGGCAGACATACCTGAAGCTTCATTACATCTCCACAGGCAGGAGCACCCACCAGGCCAGTCCCAACGTTCTTGGAGTTCTTGTTGAGTGTGCCAACATTTCTTGGGTTCTCATAGTGGTCCACCACCTTTAATTAATATAAGGATTACGTGCTTGGATGATTAAACGTTATATTTAATTGCATCACAGCAGATCCACTTCATGGTGTTTTTCTTAATCTTAACTGACATAGAATATTAATATTAACAATAATAATAATGATCGTTACATTTATATAGCGCTTTTCTAGACATCCAAAGCACTTCACATTAAAGGGGGGGTAACTCACCTCAACCACCACCTATGTGTAGCACCCACCTGGGTGATGCGCGTATTGAAAAATATTGAAAAATTTAAAATGTTCTTAGGGAAACTAAATTATAACAGTATCCTAGGGCTCTTTTGGCATCCCACTGTCATCAAAAAAAGGAGCCTATGCCAGTCTTAGTCATGGCCATTATACAATTGGCGGATTCAACATTGCGTAAGGGTTGCTGAAATAATCAGATTACAAGATAGCGCCATTGTATACAATAGGCAAATCCCCCCTGCCCCCCCCCCCTCAGAATTTTCTGCAGAGTCACTCTGACAACTAAATTTCTGAGCCTATAGTGCAAGTCACTATAGAGTATGTCCCTTAAAACTACGCTGTTATCAAATATAATGGGTGGCGTACTCTATATTGTCATGTGGTGTTATTAATTTCAAAATGGTCTGCAATCATCAGATTGCATGCTGAGATGAAAATAACTACCCCTTCCATAGAGACAGCTGGTTTTACGCACTTACACGCCCCATGAAACCAACATTTCTAATGCGAAAATTACAACTCCTCTCCTTTAACAAGCACACATCTCCCTGGCTTCGCCATGTCGACTACATAACGGGCCTGAACTGCGCCAACACGGTTTTATCAGGCGAATCATACTATTTATTATGTTACATCGCCAGTGAGGGATTTCTATACAGCTCGTATCTCTCGTACTCGGGCTACTCGGGGGGGGGGGGGGGACAATAGCAAAACAGTAAAAGCAAAGTAAATCGAGCATCATGAATAAACTCTGAGGCTTAACAGGCTCAAAACAAGTGGCAGCTTTCGCACTAGGGCATCATGGAGGGCAGATTAGAGTCCTGCGAAATGCTTCCCTTAGCAACCTAAACCGGTAAACTTCGCTTTGGGATGGTGTTGACGTTATCTTACAGTCCATGACGCTTTCCACCGTCTGTTTCTCCTATGTGATGTAACTTGGGCTGACGACTAACTAGTCCGCTAAGTTATCAAAGTGTCTACGTTAACACTTACCCCTAAGATGGTGAAGTTCACCTTACTTCTTACTTCACCCTGACTAATGTTATTTACCTCGGCTGGCGAGGCGAGCAAGTTTGGCTGGTCAACACAACGCCAGTCGAGATGCGGCTCGTCAGATAATGGCGCGTCTGCGAACTGCGCCACCACTAAGCTGTTTGCATGATGAAACCAATATAAAATAAGAGAGCCGTACCTTCTGGTGATAGCAACACTGGGCTTTGAACTCCGGCGCAGAAAGCCTCCTGTTGATCAGACCAAGAGGACTTAAGCACCTCTTCACCATGGAGCACGCCATGCCGACGAAACAAGTGACGCAGTTGAAAAAACGAGCCGGGTCGTGCAGAGCTTGTTGTGCGCTAGAGGAGGAGCTCGCGACTAAAGAGTCGACCGGCCCGAGCGAACTACAAGCCAAGCGCGTGACAGGAAGACACGCCCTACACTCTGTCAGCGCCAATTAAATTGTCCGAGGGAATAATAATAATAATAATAATAATAATAAGGCTAACACTCAGAGTCGCTTTACAATAAACGGGGTGAAACAAGACAACAGATAAACGTAACACAAACATACAGGGGTGGATGGGGAGGGGGTGGGGGGGCTACAAGAGGGAGAAGCGGCAGCCCCACATGACATACTCTTAAACAGACACAAAAGGGCAAGAAAAAGAAAGAAAGAGGGGAAAAAACAGCACGGTTGATTGTCTGTAGGGGTTTCCTCCCGTAGCCTATTCCTCTCCCGAGGTGTCCACTAGGCAGTGGCACTATTTAACCCATAGCGGAGGCATCAGGTAATATCCGCACACCGGTGTGCCTGCGTACCGCACGTCTAGGGGCCGCAGACCTCCGCCGAGTCCCTTGTAGTCCCCCCCCCCCCCTTTACACAACGAACTTCATTTACAATAATATATAATAGTCAATAAAACAAACAATAAAAAAACAATCAGTAAATAAAAACACACCACAGTCAAAAATCATTAAAAGTACAGACCCCCTCAATATATTTTAAAAACGTTCATGCTGCATTGCTTCCGGTATCAGATAGGAAGGGGCTTTGTTGATGGCGGGCTTCTCCCGCCTTCACCTCTCACTGAAATCAATGTGCTGCCAAGTGTCGAGAATCGTATTCTGGTCCTCATGTGGCTCTTAACTTTTGCGTACTCCTCGTTGCGTTTATTGCCAGTCGCTTATGGTACTTCGCAGCTTGAGTGCTGTCAGTACCCGACTGTTGTACTTTCTCATCTTATCCCTCGCCCCTTGTAGTTCAGGTCCAAGGTGTACCCTGTTACCGTGTGTCGCCACAAGGAGGCACTAGATAGGGCTCGCTGTTGGAGAGGCGTTTGGCGTTTTTCTACAAAACAGCTGCTCAGTACTTGCTAATCGTTTCAGAGGCACTGCGTCATTCACGTCTTGACACAACGTAAACAGACATAAAGAGGAAGGTGAACCACATCCTTCTTATTTTGGGGGAATTTTATATGCACAAATCAAAATATATGAAAGTGAAATCCAACTTTTTGTGCATTTCACAAAGTTTCTTTCACAAACAAGGGCCTTCAATTCGTGAAAAATACAAATGCTGTGAAACTTTTTAGTATAATAGAAGACTACAATTTACAAAAAAAGCCCTAGCACTGTTAAATTTTTATGTTTTTCATATTGTTGTTATTTCAACCTCTCGTCTGTTTTAAGCTTATTTCTTTTTTTACTATCTTTCGTTTGTATGCACCTGATCTTATTGTTGTAACATAGAAATGTTATTGCCATGTTGTTTGTACATTTGAAATTGTTACATAAAAAAGACAGGATGTGACGTGCTTCAAAATAAATAATGGCGCGTGTGTGTGTGTGTGTGTGTGTGTGTGTGTGTGTGTGTGTGTGTGTGTGTGTGTGTGTGTGTGTGTGTGTGTGTGTGTGTGTGTTTGAGTATACCCCTTTTTTTTTTACTTGAATTGCACCAGTTTTTTTTATAGCAGACAAGACAAAGTGGACCCCGGTTTTTATCTAATGTCACTAAAACATTGTAAGAATAGTCTATATTTTGTCAGTCCTTCCATCATGTCTTGTGACCAAAAATGGTTTTGCAACCCAGAGAGAAGAGGCTCCCTAAAAAAAAACCCCAAAAAAAACCGTTCTTTCAGGACTTCTTAAGAGAGTGTTTTCCAGCTTGAAGGCTGAACATAAATAAAAAATCAGAATCAGAATCAGAATCCACTTTACTGGCCAAATGTGCCTGTGTACAAGAAGACTTTGACTCCAGTACACAGCAGCTTCTAGCACTTGCAAACATGACTGGCACACAAAAAAACAAAACAAAAAAACAACAACAAAAAAACGGAAAAAAGAAATAAATGGAAAAACAACAGGCAACTGGAGGCAGGCAAGCATGTATGCACAACAGGTATGTTGCTACTATGCAGTTTTGTTATGGTTGAGTAATCAACAACCTATTCCCATATGCTTATATGCTATATTGCCCATACACTATATCATATACCATGCCACAACTCCACAACCCATCATGCCCAGATAAAATGCTATATACTCCCACTATATTACACTATATTATCTTACGTATGTACAAGAAGTATACACTATATATTCACCTGCCATCCACCTCACAACTACATACTATATTATATACCTATGTTACAACCACAACAATATTCAAAGGAATTGAATCAAGAGCAACTGGACTCGGTAACCATGACCTGGATTAACGAGAACATTCACAGACAACCACAACAATAACAGCAATAATATTACTGTTGTACATTTGTATTGCACATCTGGTTTAAAGAGGTACTGCACATCATACATATGTAGGTGAGACATCTTGCCCCGAAGGGGGTTATTTACAAAGTGTCATATTTACATAATAAGTGTCTACTCCTGCACTATACTGTCAAGTGTTCATGAGCGAGATGACCTGTGGGAAAGAACTTCTCCTGTGTCTGGTGGTTTTGGTGTCCATTGTTCTGTAGCACTTGTCAGAGGGTAGGAGTTCAAACAGACTGTGTCCTGTGTTGGGGGGGGGGGGGTCTGTGCTGATTCTGCTCGCCCATTTCTGGTTCTAGTGGTGTACAATTGCTGCAGGGTGGGCAGGGGAGAGCCAATGAGTTTTTTTTTTTTTTTCTGCTGACATTACTGTTCGCTGCAGTGTGTCCCTATCCTGATTTGTTGCTGCTCCGAACCAGACCGTGATGGACGTGCACAGGACAGGTTCAGTGACTGTGGTGTTGAACTGGCTCAACAGACCCTGTCTGTGACAGACCAAATTTCCCCCAACTGCCGTAGAAAGAACATCCTCTGCTGGGTCTTTTTTTAGAATGGCGTTGATGTTGGTCTCCCACTTCAGGTCTTTGGAAATGTCAGTTCCCAGAAACTTGAAGGTGTCCATGACACAAGGCTGTTAGGTGTGAGGGGGAGCAGTGCTGAGGGGTGTCTCCTAAAGTCCACTGTTATCTCCAAAGTCTTGAACGTGTTCAGCTCCAAGTTGTTCTGACTACACCAGAGCACCAGCCACTAAACCTCCCGCCCATAGGCGGAAATCACGGGGGTGGGGGTGGGGGAGATGATATATCCCCCCTAATATCCCCCCACATTCCTGGGGGCGGGGGTACCAGTGCTGGCTGTATTTATATCAGAAGTGACCTACCCCAGCCTCACCTGCTGTTTCCTGCCTGTCAGGAAGCTGGTGATCCACTAACATCTGGCGGGGCATACAGCGAGCTGGGATAGTGTGGAGGAGAGGATTTCTGGAAGGATGGTGATGAATGCCGAGCTGAAGTCCACAAACAGGATCCTTGTGTATCTCGCTGGGCAGTCAGGTGTTGCAGGATGTAGTGCAGTCGCATGTTGACTGCATCATCCACTGACCTGTTTGCCGAGTAGGCAAACTGCAGGGGGTCCAGCAGGTGTCCTGTGACGTTCTCCAGGTGGGCCAACACCAATCATTCAAAAGTCTTGATGATCACAGACGTCAGAGCGACAGGTTTGTAGTCATTCAGTCCTGTGATGGAGGGTTTCTTTGGGACTGGGATGATGGTGGAGCGTTGGAAGCAGGAGGGGTCTTCACACAGCTCCAGGGATCTGTTGAAGATCTGCATGACATTTGGATGGTTTTTATATCATTTTTGTAACAATTCAGTTTCTCAGGTTGTACTTGTATGAAATTCTACGACATATCATCCATCCATCCATCCATCCATTATCCAAACCGCTTATCCGGCCCTCAGGGTCAGAGATCGCTTTTCCTGATTGTCAGGCATTTCGTAACAGGGGGAACCTTTTTAGTCACTGCCCAGGAAGCAGAAGTGAGAAGCTGCCATTCAGTATAAGAGGATTCTGAGAGAGATTAAGTTATAGCTGTATTTTACACGCTTGCACAAGGTGAGTCCTCTATGGCAAATTATCACATCCAATACACATTTAAAATTCAAGGCACTTTACTTATTGACACTGTGACAAGATTTAATCTTCTATATTTTTTTCATCCGTTCTCATGTTTTTACAACAGCTGGTGTTTAATACCTTAAGATGAACCTTCAAGTGGAGGGATTGGAAAACTACCCGGTTAACTACCCTGACTATGATTATACTCCAGACAATGGAACGGATTACAACATCTCCTCAGTCGGTCATGGGACTTTCACCGACACAAAGTCCTTTTTGACCAACACTCTGGTGGCAATCAGTGTTACCATATCTGTGATGGGCCTTGGAGGAAACGCTGTGGTCATTTGGATCTGTGGCTGGAAAATGAAAAAAAGCGTCAACACCACCTGGTACCTTAGTCTCGCCATTTCAGATTTTCTGTTCTGTGCCTTTCTGCCTTTGGAAATTGTCTATTTGGTCACCACTAACTGGCCGTTTGGACGGCTGCTATGTAAGCTGACCTCCTCTGCTCTGTTTCTTAACATGTTCAGCAGTGTTTTTCTGTTGGTTCTGATTAGCGTGGATCGCTGTGTCATGATTACGTTCCCTGTATGGTCACAGAACCATAGGACGGTGTGGAAGGCAACTTTAGCGGTGCTCCTAATGTGGGCCCTCTCCGCCACCCTGACCTTGCCTGCACTTATTTACAGAACGACCACAGTGCACGGGTCTGTCACACAGTGCCACAATGATTATATGACAGTATCCAGACACAAAGTGGTGGCACTGACTCGATTCATCTGTGGGTTTGTGATTCCTTTTCTAATCATTGTGTTTTGCTGTTCGGTCCTCTGTCTGAGGCTGAGAAGTTTAACCATCAAGTCCACAAAGCCTTACAAAGTCATGACTGCACTAATATTGTCCTTTTTTATTTGTTGGGTTCCCTACCACACCTTCATTCTACTTGAGTTTGATTTAGGTAACCACAATCTGAATATAATCAAGTCTGGCCTACATGTGGGGGTCACTCTGGCAGCGGCAAACAGTTTCATCAACCCTTTTCTTTATGTGTTCATCGGTAATGACTTTCAACGAACCCTGAAGCATTCCTTCATGTCCAGGATAGAGAATGCGATGGCTGACGATGGTCGCACAGGCGGCTATAACCCTACAAGGACTAACGTCAATGATATCAGAGATATGCCGTTATAAACTTTGTTATGGCTGCCCACTTGCATTTCACTGTTATAGACGCACTATGTATTTATATTTCCAATATTAATGTATCATTATAGTGGTTACCCAACAATTGTCTTCTTCAATTTTTTGGGGGGGGGGTTCCCCCTTTTTCTCTCCAATTACCCCACTCTTCCGAGCCGTCCCGGTCGTTGCTTCACCCCCTCTGCCAAACCGGGGAGGGCTGCAGACTACCACATTCCTCATCCGGTACATGTGGAGTTGCCAGCCGCTTCTTTTCACCTGACAGTGAGGAGTTTCACCAGGGGGACGTAGCGCGCGGGAGGATCACACTATTTCCCCCAAATTCCACCTCCCCCCCAAACGGCCACCCCGACCGACCAGAGGCGGCACTAGTGCAGCGACCAGGGCACATACCCACAACCAGCTTCCCACCCGCAGACACGGCCAGTTGTGTCTGTAGGGACGCCCGACCAAGCCGGAGGTCACACGGGGATTCGAACCGGCGATCCCCGTGTTGGCAGGCAACGGAATAGACGCTACGCTACCCAGACGCCACCCTCTTCTTAATCAGTTTTATGAAATGCAATAAGATATATGCTTGAGACATTTTTGATATGTCATCAAAAATCAGTTCCTCATTCTGTACTGAAATATCCCTTTCAATAAGTTCAAATCATAAGATGTGCTTGTTTGAAAACATTTCATGGTTAAGCTTCACTTGGTACCATAAAACCTTATTTTCATACCTCAAAAAGCATCTTGCACTGTTTGTATTTGTTTGATACCTGAACAAAGTAACAAAATAACTCAGTTTAATATAAAATGTCATCTTACTGGTTTGACCTGTCAACTAAATATTATAATAGGTCTTTCAAAACTAAACAATGTCACATTTTAAAGTTAAAATGTGACATTATTTGTGCTCGTGAAGTGTAGGGGTGTCATGTAGGCCTAAATGTTGTTGTTTTTTTAATTGTATTGTTTTATTTTATTGTATTGTTGCTCATATTCTATGGACCAGCTGTGTGTCCGAAATAAAGATTATTATTATTAAAGAGCTACGGCTGATTGTATAGAAAGGCATTATTAAGGCTGTTGGATGTTGTCACTGTGATTTGTGGTGGAGCTGGTGTGCATCTAGAACATATGGTTCTTAACAGGCCATGGTGCCTTTTCCTAATGAGATTATTAGTTGTATCCTACACAACGTGGGTAGAGCACTTTGACTGCCACCCTGGCTGCCGAGGTTGTTTTTGGTCTGGAATCCCTGAGTGACTTGCTGAGGAGCCCTTATCTGGCTGGAGATGGAGCCAATAGCTTGTCCATGTCATGTCTGAACAGAGGAATTAGCAGCAGTCAGTAGAGGAAATGGGGGAAAAAACAAAATGGGTGTATACTATGATTTAAATGCATTTTAAAGGCCAATAAATGCTAAAAGCAAGGACAACAAAGTGTACTGATGACTAAAGGAAAAGTGTCCTTGGTTCTTAGCTATATAGTAAACTAATGCAAAAATGCAAGGTTTTATGATTCATTTAACCAGTTCCTTATCCTTCCTGGCAGCTTCTCTGGAAGTGAAAGTAAGTAAAGTTTGGCGTCATGTGGCGACGAACCAACAGCTCCTACGTAAAAGAAATAGTTTACTACTTTTCTCATTTCCCCAATTTTGCACAGCATGTACAAATCATTTAGTCAGCTGCCATGTGGTGGTGAAATGCTTTTGTAAGAAGATAAGACACAAATCATAGTGCAGGGCAAACATGATGACTTGTGTCTCTTGTTGAGTCATTTCCATCAATTATTTGGCCAACACTCATATGACATAGGATATATTTAAGAGGAAATTAAACCCATTCTATAGTGACACCAAAGTGATTTCAAATGTGAGCCGTGAAGGTACAAAAGGAGAAGCATCCAAAAGTTGTAAAATAATGTTGGCTATATTAGCATCAACAGACATCAAATTTACTGGAATATCTTATTTTCTGCAGTATTTTGTTACACCATTTGCCTTCACGAAAAGAAAATGGAGGATTTCGACAAAAAGAATTACAACAAACACTTTTTGAAATGAAACCCGAAAAGCACGAGTTACAAATTTAATAATTCACTGATAATAATTGTAAAAAAAAAAAAAAAATCCAGGACCGTGACCTCTAACTCAAGTGTGGGCCATGTAATTCCTTGTTTAAAACTGTAATATATAGCTAAATTACAAGGTTATCAGAGGTTTTTTAATAGAGTTACAAATTTACAGAGCCCTTTAACAACATATCAGTAATAATGCACTACTACTACTACTACTACTACTACTACTACTACCACCACCACTACCACCACTACTACCACTACTACTACTACTACTACTGCTACTACTACTACTACTACTACTACTACCACTACTTTCGGCTGCTCCCGTTAGGGGGCGCCATAACGGATCATCCGTTTCCATCTCTTCCTGTGTTCTGCATCTTCCTCTGTCACACCAGCCACCTGCATGTCCTCCCTCACCACATCCATAAACCTCCTCTTTGGCCTTCCTCTTCTCCTCTTCCCTGGCAGCTCCATATTCAGCATCCTTCTCCCAATATACCCAGCATCTCTCCTCCACACATGTCCAAGCCATCTCAATCTTGCCTCTCTTGCTTTGTCTCCAAACCGTCCAACCTGATCTGTCCCTCTAATATACTCGTACCTAATCCTGTCCTTCTTTGTCTCTCCCAATGAAGATATTAGCATCTTCAACTCCAGGTTGTATTGAAAAGCTGTCAAGCAGCTGAAAATGGACAGCCTTAACCAAAAGCCCAGCGGGGCTGCCAAAAGAAAGAAAACGGAAGTGAAAGAAGCGGCCACAATTAAAAAAAAGAAATGTTGCGCGATTCATTATCCGAACCGCTTATCCTGCTCTCAGGGTCGCGTGGATGCTGGAGCCTATCCCAACAGTCATTGGACAGCAGGCGGGGAGACACCCTGGACAGGCTGCCAGGCCATCACAGGGCCGAAACATTTACACCTAGGGACCATTTAGTACGGCCAATTCACCGGACCTACATGTCTTTGGACTGTGGGAGGAAACTGGGGGAAAACCCACGTAGACATGGGGAGAACATGCAAACTCGCCACAGAGGACGACCTGGGATGACCCCCCCCCCCCCAAGGTTGGACTACCCCGGGGCTCGAACCCCAGGACCTTCTTGCTATGTGGCGACCGTGCTAACCACTGCACTGCCCTTGACTGATATGTACAGGTTAAAAACATGCTAGCAGCCTGTTTGAGACTATTTGACAGACCACCAAAATTAAGTCAAGTCAAGTCAATTTTATTTGCATAGCTCAGTATCACAAATTACAAGCACCAAAAGGGGTTGATGGAATTTTGGGGACCAAACAGAATGACCTCAGACTTCCATCCATCCATTATCTTAACTGCTTATCCTGCTCTCAGAGTCGTGGGGATTGGGTGGCAGGTGGGGAGACACCCTGGACAGGCCACCAGGCCATCACAGGGCCCACACACACACACACACACACACACACACACACACACACACACACACACACACTCCTAGGGACAATTTAGTATGGCCAATTCATCTGAGCTACATGTCTTTGGACTGTGGGAGGAAACCGGAGCCCCCGGAGGAAACCCACACAGACAACATACAACCTCCACACAGAGGACAACCCGGGACGACCCACCAAGGTTGGACTACCCCAGGGCTCAAACCCAGGACCTTCTTACTGTGAGGTGACCGCGCTTACCACTGTGCCACCGTGCCGCTCGACCTCAGATTTATCATCATTAAATTTAACAACATTTTTGGACATCCAGGATTGGATATCGGAGAGGCAAGTTGTGAGATTTTCTAGGCTGCTAGGATCTGTGGGTTTTAGTGGCATGTATTTAAATATGTATGTATCACATGTATATATCACATACTTTATAGAAGACTATATTCCTTCCTTGCATTCTTCATTGTACCAGCAACGGCAAGTAAAATACTTAGTGCATGTAATGCACATGGCAATAAAAGAATTTCTGATTCTGATGTTGAAGCAAAGGCTTTATTTCTGAGTGTAACTTTGCCTAGACACTCCAACTTGGAGCAGAAACTTGTTTGGTGGTAATGCAGTACACAACCACACATCAACTTTATTCACATTCAAAAAAGAAAAAAAAACTTATGGGCAACATTAACGTTTACAACAACATTGCAAAAACTGTCGAGATGAAGGATGAATCTCACAGTCACAGGAAGCAGGCCATTCAGTTTGGGGGATCTTAACGGAAACGATGGTCACAGTAATAATCTCTGCTCAATTCAAATCATCTAACCTATACGTCCACATTTCCCTTTTAAGTAATATTACGCTTTCCCCCCTGTAACCGATGGTGCGCCTGCCTTTACACACGGCTGTTACAGTTCAAACTGAATGAGTTGACTGAACCTGATTGCTGTGATGCAGAACAAGCCTGAGCCATCTAGAAATGAGCCTTGCCCATTTCTTCACTGTGGTATAGAGTCCAGGTTTTCTTTGAGGCGGCGGGTCAAACTGGGGATCAAGTTAATGTGGTCATCCACACATCTGGCGACACACTGGTCCATACTGGCTCGCACCGCTGGCTCGTTGGCTCCGGAGTCCGCCAGGTCCTTGGCCTTGTCATTACAGTGCAATGTGCACCTGATCAGACGTTGCTACAACCAAAGAAACATCTATTATCCAGAAGACCGCGAGCACAAGGACATAGTAGAGTGAATACGCTAAAAAGACTATGGAAAACAGTCGACTGCAGTACAATTGACCAGTTACACAAAGTGACAGCATCAGGTGGTACGTGTTGCTGTACCTGGAATTTCTCCAGTTCGAAGGTCACCAGCTCCTGAGCCTTGGCCATGGGGGTCTGGCAGCGCTCGATGCATTGATGCACATGTGACATCGAGTGTGTCCCGCTATCACAACAGTCCGCGCTGCACCTGAACATGCGACCCTATAAAATCACATTACGTTTTTTTTATTTTTAATATTACATACACGGCCAGCGTGGAATGCACATGGCATGAGAAAGGTAAGGGAAAACAACTGTTTCATATGTCCAACACTGCACCATTCCCGCAAAAAACTTACTTGCATTTTCCGAATGTGGTCTTTTTCTAAGGTCTGGACCATCTCCTCCACTACGGTCTGCACGCGTTCCTGATTCGAATCAGTCATCTCGACGTTCTCTCGCGCCCCGCAAACAAATTACAAATTAATTTCCACTTTTAACTGGGTCAGCGGTGCAGGCTGGCAAAACCCAGCGCTCTCCAAAACTTCTCTGTGGCACTATGATTAAGATAGAAGTAAGGTCACCCCCGAGCAAGCATGTTTCATAGTGGACTGTTACGACACTTCCGCATATTTTCCGCAATTGAATGAAAAAAAATTCCGGTTCCGTTTCTACATGACGACGACTGACTGACTGACCGGACTGATCTTTTTTTTTTTTTACGAAACTTTATCTAAATCAAATTCAGTAGAACATTACAAAGAGAACGTTACAAAGAGAACATAATATACGTAAAATAAATAATTAAAAAGTCAATAAAAATTTACAAATACAGCAGGGGGAAGTGAAAAAAAAATATATATACACAAAAAAGAATTAAATACATATATTCACGGCATCATATAGTTTCAAAGTCTTAATGGCTTTTTTTGTTTTTAACATTTCGCAAAGATTCGAAATAATACTTAACTTTCATCTTGAATTGAACAATATGTGGTCTTTTACTTGACCATCTATGAATATAAAATGACTGACAAGACTGGTGATTACTGGTCATTTCCGGTGGTAACATGAGCGAAAAAATAGTTATAATTTGTTTTGTTAGCCCATGTTCTTGTGCTTCAACGTAAACTACATATTAAGTTTTGATAATACAAAATCGTACATTATGCAACTACAACTAAAAAAAATCTTTGGCGATTAGAAAAAAAGAGAACCCCCCCATGATCATTATAAATTCAATATATAATGTATTAATTTTGAATAATTGCATGTTTTTGTGACAAATACATTAAAATTAGGAATCAGATATACCTCAAATATACCTCAAATAGTAAAACTAACTACTGACAGGGTGTCGTATGTCATATACTGTGGTGTAGTGTACTGATTTTAAAGACATTCGGGACTATCTTGTGAATTTGGGCTATACAAATAAATTTGACTTGACTACAAAGTCAAAATATAGACATATTATGGGGGGAAAACAGGAACAGGCCAGAGAGAATCAGTGAACAAACAGTAAGTTATTTCTTGACAAGTACTCTGAAATTTAAAATTGGTCAAAAGATTTGTATCCTTTCTGAACAGCATCCTTAAATAAGGAGATATAGTGTCATCTTGGTGTGTAAAAGTTTCACATATATGAATCTTGTTTCGTTTGTGTAAATAAAATACAGAATAATAAGGAAACACCTATCAGAGCCACAATCACACTTGACCTCAATCACTGAAATGCTTTCATACAAAGCTTGAACTGTGTGTTGTGGGATAATGGGCCATTCTTTAAGAGGGAAGACTTCTAGCTCTTTGAGAGGTGAAGGTGGAAATATACTTACTCTGACGATTGGAATTCAGTGTCATGACTCCGTGTAGCTCCCTTTTAAATTAAGATTTAGTTACTTCAAATTTAAAGTCCTCACCCATGTGGTGTTTCCATTATGTCCATTATTTTGTCATATATTATGGCGTGTGTGTGTGTGCGTGTGTATTGTACACACACACACACACACATACACACACATAGATATGTGTAGCCACACACATATACATATATGTGTGTGTGTGTGCGTGTAGATAGATAGATAGGTAGATAGATAGATAGATAGATAGATAGATAGATAGATAGATAGATAGATAGATAGATAGATAGATAGATAGATAGATAGATAGATAGATAGATAGATAGATAGATAGATAGATAGATAGATAGATAGATAGATAGATAGATAGATAGATAGATAGATAGATAGATAGGCTTCCTATAAGCACTTTACATGGCACTAACAGTTCTTTTATTGTGAAGTACAAGAACATAGTTTGACCGGAAATAGATTTGAAGCTCGCTCTACTGCGACGCAACACGCGATAGAAGCGGAATGAAGCTGGGTCTCCTCGCGGGTCTCGTACTAATCTTTATTTTAACCCATTCACTTGTTTTCCGTCTAGATAGACAGGTGGTTATTAGTCATAGCTAGCGTCAAAGTTATTTCATAGCATAATGTTAACAACTTTTTGAAGTCTACTTCTGTTGGAGTCCCCTGCCCTCAAATAACTTTTGAAATGGTGAGCACACTGTGCAGTGTGTCACTTAGTCGCTTGTAATTACATGGACTTGATGTTTCCTGGTCAAAATAAGTTTTGAATATGATGGTAACATATAGGAATCGCTTATCCACTCTGCTCTGAAGTGTTTCATTTTGGCAAGTTCATGTTTGAACCCTTAAATAAGTCTACTACTCTGTGAATGTGAACTTTAGCCAAGACTTTATGAGTCAATAGCCAGACTATTGACGAGGCTAATCAACTGGCTTGCTGATAATGGCTGATGTTTTCTCTTGTGTGCAGATACCTTTTATAGTTGACACTAAAAGTATACAATGAGTCCAAGAGCCCTGTCACTAAGGACACTCCTGTTCCTGGGGCTTTGTCAAACTGGAAAAAGAAGTCTAGCATCTTTCCCAGACCTGCGAGATCAGCCCAAGAGAATAGGTAAGCCATTTAACAGTCCAGCCAAATGGCAACATCACAGTCTGGAATGAGTTGCATGCGGAAAAGAGCAAGACATTACACTAGGAGTACAGTCCCCCTCGCCAAGCTCCAAGCTCTCCTCCAAAGTAGCTCTGCCCACCTGGACAACGAGCGCTACATCACCCCTTGCCAAACCTCCCACTGGGCTGATTTGACATTTATATTTATGTGTACAGTTTACAGACAGTCAGCAATTAGCAGACATCTTCATGTGTCACCAACAGGCATAACAAAGCACCAAACAGAAATCATATCATAGCTAAGTGTATGTGTCACGTCCGGTGCATTTAGTGCTGAGTGTGCCATAGGTAAACAATAGGAAGTGTCAGGTGATTCACATAGCAAAATAGCCTAGTAATATTAGGGCTGGGCCCGAATATTTGACTATTTGGAAATTCGTTCGTTGGGTAGGTATTCAATTTTCAACTTTGGGATTCAGATGTTCGTTTTTTTTGTGTTTTTTTTTTTTTTACTAAATGTAGGCTATCAATAAAGGTGAACTGTAGAATACATTTTATCACCACATGCTCGTAGTATATTTATACTTTGTAATTGCAGTGTTAAAATGTAGAAATATATACCATCTCAGCTTAGACATCCCTCCCACTCCCAGCAGTGGACGTCATGCTTCAGTTTACCTCGGTTGTTGAAGGGAAGCCAAAATGCTGAAGACCTCAGCTGTGTGGGAACACTTCAAAGTGAGCGAGGACAATGCAGTGTGCCATATGTGTGTTTTCTTGTGTCTTTGTTTGGCCCTTGTTGGGCTCAGGTTGTAAAACTTTATAGACTTAGGCTAATAGCTGACAGAATTTGGAACTGGAGTTGGTCTGCCCACTGCTCCTAGTGTATAGAAAGGGTTGAATGAGGGCAAATTTCGTTTCAGTGTATGCGAGTACGTAGAACTGACAAATTATAAATAAATATAAATATTATAAATCTCAGATCTTAAATTTGTTGGAGCTAGTATGCTGTTTCTACGCTTCTGTTTCAAAGAGCTTTGTCGGGCATTGTCTTGGATTCGGAGCCTATCATTGTGAGCATTTATGTATGTCTATAATTTATCCATGACAAGAAAAATCGTCCCAAGCTGTAATGTCACAAATAGTACATGGATAGGACCTCGCTCAATCAAATCCCTTGGGATTACAAACATGCATAAAACACATCAAACCTTTCAGAAAATACATTTTATTAATGAATAACAGTACAAACAACAATACTGTAGAATCAGAATCAGAATATTTTATTCAACCCAGAGGGGAAATTGGGTATAACAGAATCCTTAAAAATTAACAATTTTAATTACACCAGAAGACACCTGTTTTAGCGCTATGACGTCCATCTCAGCTGAGAATGGAGAAATGTCTGGCTGAGTCCTTCCCGAGTCATGTTCACCCCGGCTGAAGCTCCGAATGTTCGCTCTTGATTACTGCTGAAGCTCCGGAGCCCAAAAATGGTATTCTGGGCAGCCCTAAATATCAGACACTAGTAACAGAAGTAAGTCATTCAAAGTAGCTGGAAAGTGGCACTGATCAGTTTTTTTTATATAGCGGCCATTTAAGGCCATTTAAGATGGGTCTGGAAAACAAAATCTTTAGGGCATTCTTGAAGGAAGGCAGCAAGTCTGCAGCTTTGATGGAAGCAGGGAGTTCTACCATTTTGTGGCCAGGTGAGATTAAGTCTGGACCTACAGCTTGGCACTTTTGGAGCAAGTACAGATAGCCCACCAGTGGTAGAGCAAAATGGACAGGCAAGAATGTATAAGTTAATATGGGTTTGCAGATAAGTCTTTGCAGTTTATGAGACAGCCTGGAAAAACCACAGTGATGTTTTCAACTTTATGTACTGCAGGCAGCAACAGAGAGCAAGTGAAGGGACACAAAGAGAAGCAAGATGTGTGTGCACTTGGGCAGGGTTCCCCAATTAGTTTTTCCCGAGGGCCAAATCATGTCATACATGCCAAGCAAGGGCCAAAACATCTGGGGGGGGGGTTCCTGGGGGTTTCCCATTGCGCCAGCAATAGTTGTGTTATGTGCAGATGTTGTTGTTGCTGCTATTACAATTATTGTCATCATCATTATTTTTTATTATTATGATCATTAGTAGTAGTAGTAGTAGTAGTAGTGGTGGTGGTGGTGGTGGTGGTGGCAGTAATAACAATTTAGGCCTGGGATTCTTAAAGCCTGTGCTGAGGTTCACACAAGAAAAAAATGCACTCTTGAAATAAAATAAGTCCAAAACCAACCATTTAATTATCGACAAATGGACAAAAATAAATGGATGTTCACTCACCAATCAGTGAGAGAAGTGAGAGCGATGGGATGAGGCAATCCTCCTGATGTCGGGCCTGTTTTCTATTATGGCAAGCCTGAGGCACTGGCCAAGATGTGCATTGGAGAGTCTGGTTCTTTCCTGGTTCTTGATCGAGTTCATTGAAGAAAACGATGACTCACATAGTATGTAGGTGGATGGGAAAAATGTGAGTAGGAGCATTGCAATAGCTCTCATTTTTTTGAATCGAGCTTGCGGAACCACGTTTATCCAAAAGTCACTCATCCCAACGTCCTTGTGTTGTGCTTTGAGCAAATCAGATGTTTCCATCTCCAAGACCTCCATCTGAAGAGTTGCCTCATCTATGGAAGGTACCAGCCTTTTGGCCTCTGCAGTCCACTGGCCGTCAGCCGGAATGGAGAACGGCTGTCCCAGGAAGAGGAGGAAGTCACCTGAGAGTTTAGGGGAACTTTCAAATCGTTCCTTGAAGTTTTCTGCCAAGCTCGTCATGAAATCCTTCATCGCTGGATCCTCCCGCATTTCGTTCTTCTCACAATGCTCCTGCAGACATGGAAAGGGCAACTTTCTCCCATGAATGTCCCTCTCCAAAAGGTTCAGCTTTGACCGGAGAGCTTCAACTGCCTCACACATGTCTGCAACATTGCAGTTCTTGCCCTGTAATTGCAGATTAAGGTGCTTTAGATGAGACATGATGTCACAAATATGCCATAACCTTATTGTCACTTAAAAACATTTTATATTCTTTTGCTTTTTGGCTCCACAGTCTGGATAAAAATGACACAAGTTCATCGCACAGGTTGCACACCCTCTCCGACACATGGCCTTTCCTCAGCCAGTGAACATCATTATGCAGCAAAAGGTCCTTGTGTTCTGCTGACATTTCCTCCAGCACTGCACTGAAAAGGCGATGTTGCAGACTAGAACTCTCACAAATGAAATTTACCAGTCTCGTCACATTTACCAGTCTTGTCACAATATCCATCGCCTCTTTCATTTCCCCACACAGTTTAGTGCACTACACTTGTTTGTGAATAATGAAATGAAATGCTAAGAGCACTGAGTTAACAGTGGTAAGCCTGCTTACCAAGCCCTTGTGTTGTCCCTGCATTGGTGGAGCCTCATCGGTGACAACGGACAAAATTTTGCTCACATCCGAGCCATTCTACTCAAAGAAATGTATTAATTCATTAAAGATGAGTTCCCCAGTTGTGCACCCAGACAGAGGAAGAAAACTAAGTAGCTCTTCCCTCAAGGTCTTCCCATCAAAAAATCTTGCGAACACAGATAGTGTTCCTTATTGGTTCAGTCACAGGACGAGTCTATGGATAGTGATATGGCTTCTGCTTTCTTCAAATCGGTGTGCAGATTGGAAAAAACACTCCGCTGCTAGAAGTTCTACTCTTCTTGTTGCCATGTTAGCCGACAATGACACCTGCTTTAATAGCTCCACAACTTTTTCTTGTTTTTCTCATCATGACTTCACCAACCATATTAGTTGCACATGTTTTAATCAACTCAGCATCAGTGAATGGCTTCGTAGCTTTAGCAAGGTTCCATGACACATGCAATGATGCAGCTGTTGCACTCTCTGGTGCCGATGTTGATTTACAGATAGTAGAAATGGAGTGCTTGTACAATTTGTTATCATATTTGCTATTTTTTGGGGGGCGGGGGTGAGCAGCATGGTAGCACAGTGGTTAGTGTGATCGCCTCACAGCAAGACGGTCCTGGGTTCGAGCCCGTGGGTAGTCCAACCTTGGGGGGCATTCCGGGTCGTCCTCTGTGTGGAGTTTGCATGTTCTCCCCGTGTCTGCATGAGTTTCCTCCGGGGGCTCTGGTTTCCTTCCACGGTGCAAAAGACATGCAAGTCAGGTGAATCGGCCGTACTAAATTGTCCCTAGGTGTGAATGTCTGTCGGCCCTCTGACCTGTCCAGGGTGTCTCCCCGCCTGTCGCCCAATGACTGCTGGGATAGGCTTCAGCATCCCCGTGACCCTGAGAGCAGGATAAGCGGTTTGGATAATGGATGGATGTTTGCGGTGATCTGATCTTGTAGGATAGTTGGCATTAAATCCGGCAGCATGCATAGTGTGCCGCTTGAGAGTATCTGCTGTGTAGACAGCTACAGTCTGCATGCATATCAAGCATGTCGATTTGGCATTGGCCTGGCCCGGTAAAAAACAAAAACAAAAACAAAAAAAACTAATCGGTCCAGTCAGATTTGAACTGACGGTTTTCCTGGTCACCTTTCTGCTTTTTCCTGCAGACCATGTTCTCGGTTTAGGACAGTTATTGATGATCTGTAACTTAACTGGTGAGTGGCTCTGTCTAATCAAGGACTGTAGAGTGCGCGGAGTACGCCTTACATCTACACGCTCTCTACGGCATAGGTCAAGTCTACGGTGTGGGGTGAGGCCAAAATAAAGTACAGCAGCGTGCACTTTATTTCACATGTTGCACACTTTAGTTCACATGTAATGACAGGTGCGTTAGTGCCGATGGATCGACATGGGCCAGCCATTTTACGTTTGCCGGCTGGACCTGGGCCGTGGGCCACTTATTGGGCTTCAGGGCACTAGGGCCTTGGCACTAATTGATTAATGGCAGCTTCCAACTTGTATCCACATCTGCCCAAGGTCCAGGCCATATCCCCGGGAAGTGAAAAGGTAAAGGACCAGTGTTTCATTTTGCTCAGGAAAGATGAGATGTATTTGGACATTTTTCCTTAAAACAAAAAAACAAAAACTTGAATATTTAGGCTACTCCTTGCTGGTTCTTTGTCAGAGAGCTTTCTAGTATGTATGAACAAGTTGTATGTGATGATTAATTTTCAAATTTCAGCATTTCTTGATTATTAATCAGTTTCACTAGACCATAGCTGTAGGCCTACAGCTGTTAGGCGTTAACTTTTTTTAATTATCACACAGAAGAAAAATAGGTTCAGACAAATGTACAAATATTTATGTCACACTGTATTTTATTGTGATCCTTTATAAGTGTACATAAACAAATCCTTTTAGTGGCAAGTAAATAATCCAACAAAAAGAGGAAGCTTCAAAATCAGCTACAGATATTCTCAAAAAGAGGAAGCTTCAAAATCAGCTACAGATATTCTCAAAAAGAGGAAGCTTCAAAATCAGCTACATATATTCTGTCGCTCCAGAAAGACATCAGAGACCAACGGTGCTCTGACCATTTTCTACCTCACACACACAAAACACACACATACAAAAAACATCCTTACAGACAAGGCTACTATCATTTAAAAAATGTTTGGTACTGGCATTTTATTATGAGGATTTAAAAATGTTCATAAAATATTCTCCAAAACAGTGAATAAAATGCAGTTCATTAGGAGGTTGGATGTAAGAGGATCACTGGCTAACTTCACTGAAGCTCGCTAGTGCTGAGTCGGGTAGAGCTACAGAGTAACAAGTGCGGCGATATCGTAACTCAGACAGCAAGCTCAGCTGAGCTAGACCTGAGGAGGTTGGAGCTGTCTTGCAACTCGGCGGACCCAGCTCAGAGGAGAAGAGCCAAGGTGGGCGGACTTACCTCAGAGATCAGCTCAGAGCTTGGCCAGTGGGATTGTACTAGCTCTCTGAAACTGACTTCAAGATACATTTTTTGGTGTGGCCATTTTAAAGGTATCTTTCCCCCCCCCCCCCCCCCCATAAAGCTGTGGTTGGAGCAGGCATCGGTGGTACGGCGGCAACATACTTTCTGAGGCAAGAGTTTGGAACAGCGGTGAAGATTGATGTATTTGAACCAAGTGATGTTGGCGGGCGTATGGCCTCTGTGAAGATTGGGGATTATGAGTATGAGACGGGGGGCTCTGTTATCCATCCCCTAAACCTACACATGAAGCACTTTATTGACAAATTAGGTAACACAAACATTTCTTGATTTAAACAGGTTATGGCCTTGATAACCTTGATTGGGATTTCTATTACTATAGTCCAGTAGATAAATCTGAGTGCATCCCCTTAGCAGAGTTTGGAGAATTTATTGTAATTTATTTGCTATTTTCACCAGGTATACTGCAAAGGAAAGATGTTCCTTCCAAAATGGCCATCTTTGATGGAAAAGAGCTCACTTTTGAAGAGAGTGACTGGTTTATCATCAACTTCTTGCGTTTGCTGTGGCGATATGGATTCAATTTTCTTCGCATGCAGATGTGGGTGGAGAGTGTTTTGGACAAATTCATGAGGTGAGACTGGCCTATGTTTTCTGATTATTGTCAAGTCAACAATGCAAATGTAGTCCAATGTTGGTACTGGTGGAAAAAAGCAGTTGTGACACCCTTTCTTACCCTTCAAAATGTGTTTTTACTGAAAGGCTGCTAACTATTCAGTTAGTCATTTCATTAATTTTCTAACTTCTTGTTTTTAACAGGATCTATCAGTACCAGCAGTTTGGCTACTCCTTCTCCAGTGTGGAGAAGCTCTTGCATGCCATGGGTGGTGATAGTTTTCTCACCCTGGTAAATCAGACCCTGGAGGAGGCAATGCTGGCAGAGGGTTTCTCACAGATCTTCCTCAATGATATTGTTGCACCCATCACTCGCGTCAACTATGGCCAAAGTGTCCGCATCAACGGCTTTGTAGGTATGTTTCATAATCTGTCAACAATGGTTTTAGTGGAATGATCTCCCAGTCTCCATCAGAGCTACTGGACTCACTCACTTCCTTCAAGAAATGCCTAAAAACTATAATCCTTCAAGCCTACCTCAATCCTTAAATGGACTCAAAGCAAGAATCATAAACTAACAAGGGGCACTTTCCAGCTAAAATAAATCATGTAATACTATTATTGGTGTCACCTATCACTATTATGTCCTTACTTACGTTGACGCCGTCTTTACCGATGTCTAATATTGGGCCCTTCTTCTATCTATATTTGACATCTTATGCATTCAAAGCAATGATATCCCTATCATATTGATATGCAGCAATGTAATCTACTTTTTTTATTCGGTTCTGCTATTCAACTCTTGATGATGTAAGGCACACTTACTCTACATGCAGTGGACATGGCATGCACTCTTGGCTATATGATCACTATTTAGTTCTCTATGGTGCTATTTGGTAATAGTCATTCATTTAAAATGGCTGGCCCTCGTTTATTTTTGATTAAAGCATCCACCAAATCTATAAATGTATTTTCGACTACTTAATTCTATGTCTGTACAGTTGTTCAGCATTTCAGTTGAAAGCTCAATGTTTGATTTTTTTTAAGTTCCTTTTTTTTTTTCTCTTAAGGTGCAGTTTCCTTAGCAGGGGCTGATTCGGGCCTGTGGGCAGTGGATGGAGGCAATAAAAGAGTGTGCTCAGGATTACTCTATCACAGCAAAGCTGAGGTTATACCAGCCAGAGTCACTGCCATTTCAGTCAAGGTTCGGCCAACCAAGTCAGGTATGGGTTCTTTAAATTAGTATTGGATTGGTGTTGTCCCCCTACAAATTGTCTACTCTCTCCACCCTTGATTATTTTGGCCTTGTTCAGACTCCCAGCCCAAGTCCATTTTTGGCATATCCAGATTATATCCAGATTGATTTTAGAAAGTCTAGACAGCAAAAAAATCACATGAAATGTGATTTTTGCAAATCATATCTAAACCACATTTGGAGGTGGTTTGAAATGTGAAACAAATCCGATTTGACTGCAGTCTGAACAAGGCCTTTAAGGCTTTGAATGTGCCTGGCTCTCAAACTAACTTCTTTCTTGTATTTCATTTCTAGGTACCACAGCCAATTACTATGAAATCAATTATGTTGGGGACTCAGGCTCAGCACACTCTCTATATGACATAGTAATTATAGCCACGCCCCTCCACCAGGGTAAGTCGGACATCAGCTTCTCAGGGTTTTCCCCACCAATCCCATCTCACTACCCTGGCCGATACCACCTGACAGTCTCTACTTTGGTCCATGGCTTGCTAAATGTGTCATACCTCGGGACCACAGAGCAAGCCTCAGAGTTTGTGGTGTCCGATGTCCTTACTACTGACACAAAGGGCTCTGCAATCAATAGCCTGAGCTCTATCGATCCTGTACACATCCCTCCAGGCTACAAACGCCCCCCTGCCAGCCAGACGAAGGTGTGGAAGGTGTTCTCTCCACAGCCACTATCTCAGGAGCAATTGAGACTCATGTTCCTCTCATGGGATTCAGTGTCGGAGACACAGTGGCTGGCTTACCCAGCTTACAGCCCACCACACCGCAGGACCCCTCCTTTCATCCTACATGATCGGCTGTACTACCTGAATGCTGTGGAGTGGGCAGCCAGTGCCATGGAGATGAGTGCTATATCTGCCAGGAACCTGGCCCTGCTGGCACACCACCGTTGGCATGCCCAAGAAGCCAAGATCGACCAGGAGGATCTTCACACCCGTGTGAGGGGGGAACTCTGAAAAGTGAGAAGCAGGATTATATCTTTGTAAGGGGATAAGCAAAATCAATATCAACCATATATCAGATAAACACACCACATCACTGTAGTAACACTGTCAGGGCAGTGTTAACACTCTTATCAGGTATATGGGGATATTGTTCATATTTCCTCCAACTTATTGTTTAAAATCAAGCACCATCAAAAACTGCTCCACATATATTTTTTCTGAAGAAAACAAAACAAAAAAATCCCATTCCTGTGTGGGGTTTTGTTATCACTGTGCTGAACAACAGGATAGGTGCAAAGATTTCCTGGTTTTGTGAGTTTTGTACAGTCGGCTTACGGTAGAACTTGGTGTGCACAGGGTGTTTGCTGTTATAAAATGGATCCAGCTAACATTTACAAAATCACCTTTCAAATACAGCAACTAACAGTCTGTGGGTGAACATTCGTGTAATTTTCTTTATAGTTTAATCCTAATGCTGACAAACTTGTGTCTTCCCACGGTTTTCCAGTCTCTCTACCTCTTTCATAGACGGCTGTAATCAGCAGGCCACCGGGTTTGTCTTGCTTTTGTCCACAGGCAGTTTGTTATCAAGAGATGAGCAAATAGATAAATCTGTGATTTTATTTTTTTTTAGTTTTAATATACTAATGTAAAGAACGCTTGTGAAGAAAATCTAATCACACTGAACACTTAATGGCAATGTCCCTTGAATCTGTATTGTGTTTTTAGCTTTTTGAAGTTGCTTTCGTGCCTTGAAGAATCGGGTCATTTTCTTGGTAGAATAACATGTAGCAAATTCTTTCGTCCTGTTGAAAATTAATGTCAGTATGATCAGACGAGTTTGTAATGGAAAGGATTCTGACATGGAGGAACATGATTCAAAACTGTTTTTGTAAATTACAGTAAACAATACATTTTTAAACACTGTAGCAGGAATTATCAGTCGCCATTTCTATGATTGTCAGGTGTCATTTTTTCACGACATGTCTAGCTGGTATAACTAGAATATTTTTAACTACGTTTGGGATAAATAGTTTCTTTTCGATGCACTTTTGGAGTTTTTTTTTTTTTAGATTTTCTAATAGTTCTGTAGTATGTCCAAAAATATGGAAAAACTCGATTCATAGTGCACTTTAAACCGATGATTAAAGTGGGGTTAAGAATTCATGTACCGGTGAGAACAACAAAATAAAAACAATAAAACATTAAGCACAACCTTTTTTCTTTTCTTCTTGTATGGGGTAAGTACTTACCTCCTTCATATTAGGGGGTTTGGAGTGCCCGGGGGCGGCACGGTGGCGCATTGGTTAGTGCAGTCGCCTCACAGCAAGAAGGTCCTGGGTTCGAGCCCTGGGGTAGTCCAACCTTGGTGGGTCGTCCTCTGTGTGGAGTTTGCATGTTCTCCCCGTGTCTGCGTGGGTTTCCTCCAGGGGCTCTGATTTCCTCCCACAGTCCAAAGACATGTAGGTCAGGTGAGTCGGCCAGACTAAATTGTCCCTAGGTGTGTATGTGTGTGTGTGTGTGTGTGTGTGTGTATCGGCGCTGTGATGGTCTGGCAGCCTGTCCAGGGTGTCTCCCCACCTGCCGCCCATTGCCTGCTGGGATAGGCTCCAGCCTCCGCGCGGCCCTGAGTAGGATAAGCGGTTCGGATATTGTATGGGTGGGTTGATGGATAGATGGATGGATTGCCAACGGTGGAGAAAAGCTAATCTGTATTTTCTGTCTTGCTGTTATTGCAGTTGTGTCCTTTCTTAGATACCCCAAAGCCACATGCGGTGAAATACAGTGGCTTGCAAAAGTATTCATACCCCTTGAACTTTTCCACATTTTGTCACGTTACGACCACAAACATAAATATATTTTATTGGAATTTTATGTGAAAGACCAACACAAAGTGGCACACAATTGTGAAGTACAAAGAAAATTATACATGATTTAAAACTTTTTTTACAAATACAAAAATGAAAAGTGCGGTGTGCAAAGTATTCAGCCCCCTTTTCTCTTAGTGCAACCAATTGCCTTCAGAAGTTGCCTGATGATTGCTGAATGATCGAACGTTGACTTAATGACTAAACAGAGTCAACCTGTGTGTAATCTAATCTCAGTACAAATACAGCTGTTCTGTGACGGCCTCAGAGGTTTGTTAAGAGAATATTGGGGAGCAAACAGCATCATGAAGTCCAAGGAACACACCAGACAGGTCAGGGATAAAGTTGTGGAGAAGTTTAAAGCAGGGTTAGGCTATAAAAAGGATTTCCCAAGCTTTGAACATCTCACGGAGCACTGTTCAATCCATCATCCGGAAATGGAAAGAGTATGGCACAACTGCAAAGCTACCAAGACACGGCCGTCCACCTAAACTTACAGGCCGAACGAGGAGAGCACTGATCAGAGATGCAGCCAAGAGGCCCATGGTGACTCTGGACGAACTGCAGAGATCCACAGCTCAGGTGGGGGAATCTGTCCACAGGACAACTATTGGTCATGCACTGCACAAATCTGGCCTTTATGGAAGAGTGGCAAGAAGAAAGCCATTGTTAAAAGAAAACCATAAGAAGTCCCGTTTGCAGTTTGCCAGAAGCCACGTGGGGGACACAGCAAACATGTGGAAGAAGGTGCTCTGGTCAGATGAGACCAAAATTGAACTTTTTGGCCTAAATGCAAAACGCTATGTGTGGCGGAAAACTAACACTGCACATCACTCTGAACACACCACCATCCCCACTGTCAAACATGGTGGTGGCAGCATCATGCTCTGGGGGTGCTTCTCTTCAGCAGGGACAGGGAAGATGGTCAGAGTTGATGGGAAGATGGATGGAGCCAAATACAGGGCAATCTTGGAAGAAAACCTGTTGGAGTCTGCAAAAGACTTGAGACTGAGGCGGAGGTTCACCTTCCAGCAGGACAACGACCCTAAACATAAAGCCAGGGCTACAATGGAATGGTTTAAAACAAAACAGATTCATGTGTTAGAATGGCCCAGTCAAAGCCCAGACCTAAATCCGATTGAGAATCTGTGGCAAGATCTGAAAACTGCCGTTCACAAACGCTCTCCATCTAATCTGACTGAGCTTGAGCTGTTTCCAAAGAAGAATGGGCAAAAATGTCAGTCTCTAGATGTGCAAAGCTGGTAGAGACATACCCCAAAAGACTTGCAGCTGTAATTGCAGCAAAAGGCGGTTCCACAAAGTATTGACTCAGGGGGCTGAATACTTTTGCACACCGCACTTTTCAGTTTTTTATTTGTAAAATTTTTTTTAAATCATGTATAATTTTCTTTGTACTTCACAACTGTGTGCCACGTTGTGTTGGTCTTTCACATAAAATTCCAATAAAATATATTTATGTTAGTGGTCGAAACGTGACAAAATGTGGACGAGTTCAAGGGGTATGAATACTTTTGCAAGCCACTGTAGGTGGGACAGGCCAGGGTAAGATGTAAATTAAACATCATAAGTGGACTTGTTTTTCTATTATTATTTTTGATATATTACTCCCCATGAGGAAATCCCTCTCTGCATGTAAGCCATCCTAGCTGTGCAGCTGGGAGCAGTGGGCAGCCGCCGTGCAGCAGCCGGGGACCAGCTCCAGTTCCCTTCCCGTTGCCTCGGTCAGGGGCACAGACAGGAGTATAAACCCTCACATGCACGTCTTTTTTTGATGGCGGGGGAAACCGGAGCACCCAGAGAAAGCCCACCGCAGACTCGGAGATAACATGCGACCTCTACACAGAGGACGACCTGGGATGACCCCCAAGGTTGGACAACACCGGGGTTCAAACCCGGGATCTTCTTGCTGTGAGACGACAGCACTAACCACTGGGCCACCGTGCCGCCAACCGTGCAGACTTACAGGAAGTACTGTGTCATACTGGTTAGCACCATCGCCTCACACTAAGACCATTTGCATGTCTCTCCGTGTATGTGATGGGTTTCCTCTGGACTCCTTCTCTCCTGTGACAATACAAAGACATAAATGGTAGACTCGAACACGGTGTGTGTCGAGGCTGTGATGGACTAGCAACCGGTTTTCTCCCTGGTAGCCACATCCTAAGACAGGCTTTAGCAACTTCAATGCAAATATTAAAAATAGCTTTATCTGTGTTTGGTAAAATTGTGTTAAAATCTACTCATATCTGCATGTCAGGAAAATCTTGTGTCCGGTGTCGAGCTACAGTGGGAAGTGTTCGAACCCCTTCACTTTTTTTTTTGCATGCTTCGTTGTGTTGTAGATTAAAATTTACATGGATAAAATGGCCATGTTTGAACAGTCGATCTGCACTCAGTAACCTGTAATGACAAAGTGAAATACGGTTTTAGAAATTTTTGCAAATTTTATGAAAAATCCAACACTGAAATGGCAATTTTATCCCATTAAAATTAAATCTACAGCACAAAAGTGTGCAAAAAGTGAAGGGGTCTGGACACTTCCTGAAGCCGCTGTGTTAGCTGGTCAACTTGTTGTCAGGGTTCTGCAAGATATTGCATTCGTTATTATTAATGCTTTCTGCTTTTTGTCTTATGAGAAATGTCCCTTTTTGAGCATGAACCCAATTAACTGATGACAGAAGTAGGACAGAAAAGACAAGTTAAACGTGTAAAATCACGTCAGGGTCTTCTCACCCTGTGCACATAATGGAGGACTTGTCAGAGAGTGTTGCTGAGCCCCATCCATGTGCGAAGAACGAGCAGAAAAATCAACATTTTCAGCCCTAAAAGGAAATGAACGTTGTTTTTGATTACACAGGCCGCCCACCCCAATCCACACCCCCCTTTTTCCTTCTTCAAAACACACACAGAAACATCCCAAATAAAGGGGCATGTGACTGGGAGCCAACAATGGGTGTCATTGACAGTCTGAATAATGATGGGTCTGTGCGGTGACCACCCGGGATGTGCCACCCAGCTGTCCATCAGGTAGGCAGGGACAATGGTACCACAGCTGCCAGTCCATGCAAGACGTGACGGGGGTCACCATATAAGAGGCTTCGCACTGACAACTACAAAGCACGTCGGTTTTAAACGGGTTGGCACCTAGCACCTTTGACAACCGGACCCGGAGCCAAAATGAGATTTCTAATGCCTGTATGTGTTTTCCTCGCAGTGGCAGGACTCCACACTGGTAAGAAGTTGAGATTTTCAAAGGAATTTAGAAACAGTTATAAACTAATTTGCCTGGATTAAAAAAAATCAATTCAAATTTTGTGCTGTGGTAACTGTAAAATTCAAAGGTAGAATATATATATATATATATATATATATATATATATATATATATATATACTACCATTGAATTTTACATTTTTCACTGTTTGTTTGTTTGTTTTGACCGATGTCAAAACTCTAACAATGAATCTGTACAATTAACAAAGAACCGCTGCATTAATGTAAAGGTTGGCTGTTTTGTTAATTGTGTACTTCTGCGCACCCCTTCAGCTTTCACCGCATCTCTGGAGTCTGCAGAGAAAGAGGAAACGGTTGCTGAGGAAAGTATGGAAAACCCATTATTATTGAATAGATCGTGATATTTTCCTGATAATGATGACAATGCTTGTGTCCCTCACGATCTGAGGCGATTAAACCCCAAATGTGTCCTTTTCAGCGAGCGAGTTAAGTGAACTACAAAAAACAGGTACAGTGCCTCGCCAATAAGCACACATCCTACTTGTCAAACCCTTTGAAACCAAATTTTAAAAAAAAGCGTTTTGTATGATTTGTAACAGCATTTCCTTTGATCTATAGACACGTTGTACACAACTATTATGTTTTCTCCCTTCCGCTTGTAGTATGTTTTGGTTTTGTTTGTTTTGGTTTTTTTTTTTTAATGACGGGGAAACATTTTGAACCCTCTCTCTCCTCAGATCAAATGGAGTTTGAGGCTGCGGAGATGAATGGTGAGTTTAGAGTCACGTGATGGAGGCCCAGCCTGGGCGAGAAACGCGGTAAAAAAAAAAAACGATCTCAAAGTCAAACTAGCTCTGAATAGGTCCTCTGCACTTGTAAAATCATTTTCACGTCCAACAACCACAGACCCTCACCGTTTCCCCTCCCCGTTTACAGAGGAGAAGACCCAGGACGCGCGCTACTTAGGTAAGGGGATCCCGCTAACACGCACCTTGACACGCATGTCAGGATGGTCAGTCTGAGTTACCGCAGCTCTCTTTCCTTTCTCCCATGCAGAGGCTGCTAAAGACCAGTCTGGTAAGACGCTGTCGCTGTGACTGCCATTAAACTGTAATCTTTCAATAGCACATTTTAACTGTCTTCTTAAATGGCGGCATCAATAAAATGTTTTGAACAGAGGAGGAGCAAACCGAAGTTGAAAATGAAAACGCAGGTTTGTGGAATTTTAACATTTTACATTCACCGTTTTTTATTTATTTATTTACCAAAAAAAAAACATCCTGTTGCAGAGATCGTACCTGATCTTTACAACGGATTAAGAATTGTTAAACTTTAATGTTCCCCACCAACAGAGGGAGACGGAAAGTCCGATGTTGCGGCAAACGACGGTAGGGAAAAGTCACTATTATATCAGCCTATAGGGGGCGATAGAGTGCTGTTTGGAAAAGGGCTGCTTAAACCAAAAATGCCAGTGCCGGCTATGCACAAGTCTGTTGTTCAGTTATTAAAAACCAGAATATCAGTGTTACCATTTAATCTACGGTCTGTCCTCTGCAGATCCAGAATCGGACTCCCTTGAGGAAACTGACGGTCAGACCTATATTTCATCACTACTCTGGGCAGATTATTTCACCATAGCGTAGAAATCTAACCTGTACTAATTTATGAAATTATTTTCTTCTTCTCTTTTCGGCAGGCGTAAGACAAAAGCGGGGTAGGAGCATCTGTATTTACAACTGTAAAATCTACAGTTACATATAATCAGTATTGGTGGTAAAATTCCAATGGTAACCCGTAGTACAGGTCACACTGTATTAATGCAAGCCCACGATATCAATACAGCATCAAGTGAGTGTAAATTCATGTCTTTCCAGAGCACCATGACTCAGAGACAGACAGCCTGAGCAATTCAGGTAAGATAATGGAAACACTTCAACAGGTGGATAATCAAGGACCCTGGACAGTTGTCATCTATGATAATCTCCCGTTTCCATATTTTTTCCTATTACAGATGATCTGTCTGAGGACACAACCAAGGAACAAGGTGATGGGCTGATATTTAATTTCTATTGCATATAAGTGGGTGACAAGCTGAAGCCTATGAAACATCTCATATAATTCCTAAATTAACCAAGAAGGTTGAATTAGCTCACATTTCATCACTCAGCTGAGTGATGAAATGTATCTGAATGTATCTGAATCAGCTCATCTGTATTCAGATGAGCCGATTCAACCTTCTTTGATTTCCTTACTGGATTACTGAGCATACCTCAAGATGTTTTAACGGCTTAGTTATTACGAGCTTATATGTCATTGTCTCACCGATAGCTTCTTGCATGATGACTGAATAACTTCTAGTGTTGGAGACAACAAATTCTCAGAGCTCGTGCTGATTTCAAACATTACTAGTGGTGAAGAAAAGTTTGCTCCTGAGCAGTTCCTATTGGGGATACTGCTGACTTTCAGAAGACCGCAGAGGTCACGGTTTGAGCTTACAGTATGGCCACGCAGACAAGGCACTGGTATTGTTTATTTCAGTATAGTCCCCTTGCATTTAATGGGAATATAGGACAAGAATCCAGGGCAAATGAAGACACTCGTCCCCTGGTGCGCCTTCTGCCTAATTTATACCGTACCATTCATCTGCCACAGTTATTTTAAGATCCACAGTTGCTGACCTAAACCACGCTATAAAGGCTGCAAATCTGTGTCGAATCCCCTACAGTTAAAGCTGATCGTGTAACATTAAGAGTAATTTTTTTTCCATATTAGATGCCAAATATGTGGTTGTTCAGCATCTTGATCCCCTGATAATATATTAAGAGATAACCGCAACCACTGGAGCCAAATGATCTGAAGTGATCGTATGCATTGTTCGTTAACAGGTGCCCAGGGGATCTCAAAGGACCACGGGTCAAGCAGCTAGAGGTGAGACGCATACAATACGCTGCTTTGAAAGCTGTGGAAAAGTACTGCAATGCAAGCGTGTGAGATGTACAGCTAGCGTAAAGGAATCTGTCCTCTCCTGCGTCACAGATGTGGCCGAGCGATGCGCCGAGACCGTGTGGAGCAGCATCCGATCCGAGGCCTCTACTCATAACCCCATACATGTGCTGCAATACACTGAGAATTTAAAGCTAATAAAAAGGGAACTGTTCCATCTACCTGCTAAGCTTTATGTAACTTCATCTGCGTTACTGACCTAAATGTGATGTACCATGGAGTCCTCTGTTTTTTCTCTCTCGATACTGCCATGCTTCCAAGTTATTTCAAAACTTTAGCTTGAGATGTAGTCACGTGGAAGTACTCGTCCATTCTGGGCTGTCATTGGTGAGTGCTTGATCTTTGACTGAGCTATCTATTAAAAATGAGAGCAAAACGAAGCAGATTTTCCAATTTTTATTAACCTTTTTTTCCATTATACTGACAGTAGTTGTTAGCACAGTGTATGCTGCCTGTGCAAAAAAAAATAATAAAATAAAATCTTTGGTTCCTAAAAGGGAAAAACAATTAAGGCATCTACAGCATCTATAAGTCTTAAAAATGCATTTACTGCTGCAGCCCAAGGACCACACTCTGAAGGCATGACAGCATTGATGTATGTCACTCTCAATTCAACAACATCCTGGTCAGCTCCACACCACACCATCTGGCTAAAAAAAAATAAAAATCTTCCAGGTTTAGGTCCCTATTTTCACCCACCAGCTCCATGAATCAAATATGCCACTTCTAAGGCCAAGACGGGGAAAGGGGGTGACGGACGCAACCAAATGTGTTGGCAGAGGTACATTCCATAGAGAAGTTACGCTGTGACATAGCCGATATACTTTAAAGTTGCAAATCTAAGGTCTAGCATAGGCTTGAACAGGACTAAAGCTTTTAACCATCGAGTTTGACGTACCACGTAAGGACTCACTCGGCCTTACGTGGTACCCGCTCTACCAGGTAAGCCACCGGGGCGCCCCAATGATGCAATCAAGTTTAACAGGAAATTTTAAGGTCTTGTATGTGTACACACTTTTGCATGAACATTCGATCACTAAATTAAAATCAGATTCAAGTAGCTAACACGTTTCAGGCAGAGGTCTACAAACGGTCAGGGGATGGTAGGACCTGAGGAGATACTTAATAGTTGAGTACTGATCTTTTTTCACGCCGATCAGAGAGAACTGTGGCCCGCTGAGGTCATGCCGCTTCCCACCAAATCAATTTTGACTGCTTTCTACCGCTGATGCAGTGTTGTTCCCCAATCTTAATTCTACGGTGGTGGGTTTTGACAAGAGCTCCATTGTAAGAGAGCAAGGGAAATTAAAGATGTTTCCTACTGCTTTCACCCCCAAACCAAAAAAACACGTTACCATATCCGCTACTGGTCCTTTCATCATAGTTGTTCGATTAAAAATAAATGCCAAAACGGTCAGGTATAGTGGTGGGGGAAACGAGTTTTGTTTGTTTGTTTGTTTGTTTTTATCATGATCTAATACTCCTTTGTGGTGAAGGCCAAAAGAAAATTATAAACAACTATCACAAGTTGAGCAGCCTTTTAAGCCCAAAGGTCTAGCTGATGAACTGTCTGATAGCAAATTCTTCCCTTTGACGAGAGGGGAAACAAACCTGCAGTTTGAGGGATACATCGAGACCAGATCCAAAACAATTCACAAAAAAATGTTAAAAAAAGACACATACACATACACACACACATACATACACACACACACACACACACATCAATAACCTCGTTTTGCACCTAAAATACTGCTGTTGCTTCTATATTAGTTTCAGCATGTATTATGAGTGAAGATATACAGCTGCAAAAGGCTAATACTGCACTTTAATTGTTCATCTGTTTCTAACTTGTAAAACATTAACAAAATGGAGAATGATTGTACATATGCAGCGTAGAAACGTAAGTAGTGAAAAAAAAATCAACTTTCAGATTAGCTCTTCACAGGATGAATAATACAAAAAGAACAAAGAACGAAATGTTAGCTTCCCATTGGAAGTGATATGGCCAAAAAAAAAATGTTACTACCAACCAATAATTCTAACTTTACAATGATGCAACCAAGAACCACAGGCCCGTATCACAAGTCCTTTAACCTTTTCTAATTTTATCGCTTTTCTTCCTTTTCTTTCAAAGTAACTGGCTCGAGGCGAGCAATATAATTTGACCTCCCATGTAGCCTTTTCTTGTGCGCTGGAGCGCGGTCTCTCTCTCTCTCTCGTCTCCTGCGTGAACCTAAAACTCACAGGATGACATAGATGAAGAGCGCCATGATGGCCGCGCTTATGAGGCCAGAGATCGGCACAGTCACAAACCATGCCATGAAGATGTTTCGGAACAGTCGCCAATCCACCGCCTTCTTGGAACGCAGCCAACCTACTGCTACCACAGAGCCCACCTGGGAAAACACAAAAACAAACACTTTCCAGCACCAGACTACTATTGTCGCCTTCAAATCCACGACTTCACTCGACCAATTTGAAAGCTATGTGCTGAACTATACTAGAAACCACAATCTTTGTTTCCAAGTTATGCAACGTTTTATTGAGAGGAAAGTGGCTTCACATTTAAAGTGTCTTACAATTAGGCTCTTGTTTACTGTAGCCTCCCACACATAAAATAACCTCCTCCGTGTCTCAGTGTCAAGGTCCTAGACCACAATATTTGACCAGCTTACCTTGCAGTGGGTGGTGGAAACAGGCAGGCCAATGTTGGATGCAACTACGACAGTCAGGGCTGAGGCAAGTTCAATGCTGAAACCACTGCAGAGGAAAAAAAGACTCAAGTCTATTTGGTGGGTCTGTCTGTGCATGGGTGCTTATTTAAGAGGCTGTCAGTGTCTGGATAGGATGTGGAACACTGTCAAGTACAGTTTTCTGACCAAGGAGAAACAAGTTTTGCAGGGCGTATTGCATCTTTACCTGGATGGTGTGATGGGAGTGAGGTCCTTGCCCATAGTCTGAATCACTCTACGACCCCATACCCACAGACCAGCACAGATGCCTACTCCTCCATACAGCAGCAGCCAGATGGGTGTGGGTGCATTTGAAGTCACGCTATTGGTTGTGTAAACCAGCCACAGAGCTACCAAGGGTCCAATAGCATTACTGTAAGGAGAAAATTGGATTAATGACAGCCAAAAAATAAAGACTTCAAGTTAAGTCAGTGGGATCAGTGTGAATATAAATTGAGAGCCTCTGATCATTGATGATTATATGACCTTTATAAGAATCTCAATACCTTACATCATTGCCTCCATGAGCAAAGGATCCAAAGCAGGCAGTGAGAATCTGGAGGAACTGGAAAAGAGTTGAGACTTCAGGCCTATCCGCTTCCAACCCGTCGTCGTCAGAACTGTGTCTTCTGCCTGCATCATCCTTTCCAATCTCAAGTGCTACATCACCCTCACTAAGCCCCTCTGAAGTCATATTCTCAGCCACAGCATTGCAGTAACTGGTGTAGCTGTCCATACGAACACGCTTCCTGTCCTGACCACCAGATCCTGGGCCCTTGTCACCATCCTCACAGGCACGGAACTCCCCTTCTTTGTGCTTGAAGTCCCCATGCATCCCAATGATGGCCATGGTATATGAAGTGTAGCTGTTGTTGCGACGGATGGGTTTGTCGCCCCCTTCACCCATACAGTCGCCTACCTTGGCCAGGTGGAGCTTATGCAGCAGGTCCTTGTAGAGGCCCGAGTCCTTATGGACTGTGTGGTACTGGCTGTAACCATTACTTGGGATGTGAGCTGGCCTGTTGTTAAACTGGGCATGGTTGTTGAACTGAAGCTGATTTGCAGGGACACTGCTATGCTGGTTGTTAACTTGGACTTGATTGTTGGACTGAACCTGTTTAGGAACTGAAGGAAAAAACAAAGGAAAGCATTCATACCACTGGAAAAAATAAGAGAATGCTACATTCAAACCATCATAACACTTACCACCATTATCACTGCTATGGTCAGCGTTGTCGGCGTCTCCGATATCAAACGTGACCTTGCGTTCTTTGTTGCTGTCGACATCATCTGAGTCGCCGACGTCAAAGTCGACCTTGCGTTCTTTGTTGTCAACATCATCAGAATCTCCAATGTCAAACGCCACCCTACGATCTTCAGGAGCAGGCTGATGCTGAGCAGAGGGGTTTTGGGCGATTTGGGTAGTGGGGACGCTGATCTCTTTCAGGGTTTGCTTCAGGATTGGACAGTGGGCCTCTCTCAGCTCCCTCTTTTCCATCAGAGGGCTTTCAGAGGGGCTGGAAGATTTGATATCTCCTAAAAGAGCACGAGGGTGGGGTGAGACTGCTTGGATTATGTTCAAATATGTACGCAGTACAGTAATGGAATATGAGCAGGTACATATGTTTCCTTTTACTCTCAGCACTGGAGAGCAACATGAGTTGCATAAGCAATTGGGGGGGGGGGGGGGGAAACTACAGTAGATATTGTTCAAAACTGAGCTCCCATGTCAGAGAATCACAAATGGATGACATTAAAAAGATCATATTTACACTTCCGTTCATAGCTTAAGTTATCAAAGATGATAAGATACCACAGAGCTTATGCCTACTGCCGGGGCAGTTATTTAATTCCACTCTGACATTAAATGAGGAGCGAAACAAAAATCTCTTACAGTATTGTCACGCTTTAATACTTTCATGAACAGACGCACAAGCCTAGATACTGAAGTGTGCGCCGATCAGCACAGTACAGTGTCTCTTATAGGGCAGTTGTCTGTTCTCATTTTTCAAATTGATTTTAACATCTTATTGCTCAGTTTTAAGGCCTTAAACAGTCTTGCTCTTATATACATTTCTGATGTATTGACCTGGAATACGCCCTCTCGACCATTAAGATCTGCAGTTGGAGCCCTGCTGATTATTCCCAGGTCTCAGCTTGTTACAAAGGGTGATGGGGCTTTTGCTGTAAGAGCCCCCACTATGGACCTCTCTTCCTGTTGAACTAAGACAAACCAAGTCTCTAGCTTCTTTTAAATTTCCTCTTAAAACTTTTATTTTTATGAAAGCTTTTATAAATGTTTGTTGTTGTTATTGTTCCCCTCCCCCTTTTTCTCCCCAATTGTATCCGGCCAATTACCCCACTCTTCTGAGCCATCCCGGTCGCTGCTCCACCTCCTCTGCCAATCCAGAGAGGGCTGCAGACTACCACATGCCTCCTCCGGTAAATGTGGAGTTGAGCCGCTTCCTTTCACCTGACAGTGAGGAGTTTCACCAGGGGGACGTAGCACATGGGAGGATCATGCTATTCCACACAGTTCCCCCTCCCCCCCGAACAGGCACCCCAACCGACCAGAGGAGGCGCTAGTGCAGCGACCAGGACACATACCCCCATCCGGCTTCCCGCCCGCAGACACAGCCAATTGTGTCTGTAGGGATGCCCAATCAAGCCAGAGGTAACACAGGGGTTTGAATTGGCGATCCCCATGTTGGTAGGCAAGAGAATAGACCGTTACACCACCTGGATGCCCCATTTGTCTTTATTTATTCACACTGTTTTTAATTTTACTCTTACTTATTTGGTATTATTCTTATTTTTGCCTTGTCTGGTTTTATTTCTTTGCAAAGCACTTTGTAACATTGTTTTAGAAAAGTGTTACATAAATAAAGTTATTATTCATTCATTATCCAAACGGCTTATCCTGCTCTCAGGGTCGCAGGGATGCTGGAGCCTATCCCAGCAGTCACTGGGCGGCAGGCGGGGAGACACCCTGGACAGGCCACCAGGCCACCACAGGGCCTTTTTTTAATTATTATTATTATTATTATTATTATTATTATTATCTCGTCTTCCAGCTCACATCCCACCAAGGCTGTTTCTCCAATTATTTTGTATAGACCTCGCTACACTCGATCAGTTCCCCACACATAGTTCTCACAGGAGAAGGCACTCTATGGCACCACCTTTGACTTGCTACACATGAGCTTCAAGCAGCTATCTCAGCAATAGAGTGGAGTTAAACATGGCATATAGGTCACACATGGTTAAAGATTAAAAGTAAGCAAACATCAAATATATGAGCTGGCCCCACAGCCTCACATGACATTTGTTTATGGTTTTAAGGTGAATGACAGATTTAATGCTAATTGTTTCTGTTTAGTAATCCTAGGAACATCCTTGTCTGCTAAACAGTCTGGTTCATCGAATGAACCAAACTGGTCAAGGCAAGTGTTGAAGCAATTATTCCCCGGCCCTCACCCTGCCCATGCAGCGCAAATGCCATGTCAACGCCTTAAGTCAACCCAGCTATTTTTGTTAAGGAGGTAAAGACCAATTAGTGGATCACTATGACCCAATTAGGTTGCTTCAGTTTATTGGACGAGTGGATCCAGACACATCGTGTCAGTTAGCACATCCCACACAGTCATGGATAAGCAAATACCACTCAGGCTGTTTAAAACATTTCTATGAACGATAGGAACAACAGGCCAACTTAGACATTTTTAGAACGATTACAATAAAATCAAATGAGCATGACTTTGTGGACATGTGCCACTTTTTAGACTTGCTTAAGTAATGCTGTGCCATGGGATCACCAAATTCAGCCTTTCACGAACCAAACCAAAAAGACAGTGAAATATGGTTGTAGCTAAGGAGAACAAACTAAATGTGAAGTGACCTGAGGAACTGGAATTAATTCATTAATGTTGAAATCTAATGAAATGAACTTAAAAAATAAAATGGAAAAAAAAACAGCTCAGCTGTTTTCATATAGATGTTTGATGGTTAGAGAGACTCCATTATATTAAATTTCCATTGGGCCCCATTTGTTAGATTAGATTACACAAGAGTAATTTGCATGAATATTTTGCATGTCGACTGCCAATGCAACATGTGCACCACCAGAGTCTACAATTTTAGATTTACATAAAAACCAATTTAATGACTTGAAAAACATATTTGAATGGACTTGAGAGTCGAGTCATTACGTTTCCTAAATCAAGACCTTGAGGCCACTTACGTTCAATCTTCTTTTTGAGGTGAGGGCAGACAATAAACCAGACCACAACAGCAGTCAGCAGAGAGCAGAACAGCGACAGCAGGACTATACCCCACCAAGGAAGGTTGTCGAATCCCAGCACTAGAGGACCCCCAGGTTGCCAGAGAGACAGATATACATACATATAAGGGGGAAATGGAAAAAAAAGCCAGTTTAATAAACAAATACCTCTCTCAAAAGACAATATCTTGACAACAACTGATTTAAGTGTTGATTTTACATACAAACATATGGTTGACACCACCACCAGTGTATGAGTGTGCATTTGCACGTGGGTGGATGTGAAGTATTCATTGTAAAGCACTCTGATTGGCTGCTGCAGCTAGATAAACGCAGTATAAAATGAAGAACATTAACCAAAGGAAAACAACCTGAGTACACTGGGTGACATTTTACCAAGCGTAACTGCACTGCCTCATTGTGCCACGTCCTGGTTAAATATGGTAAGCATGTCTACCCCCCCACCCCCGCATGTGAACAGTTATACAACCTATCAAAAGCTTAAAGACCAAAATGTCAGTGACCCCCCCCCCCCTACAAATGCCCTGCTAACAACTGCACATGGGCAATGAAATCCTTAAAAAAGTTACAGCACAGCGTTTCGGGGAAAAAAAAAACATACAGAAAAGAAAAAGGGGAGTCGTTCACTTAAGCATTTGCTATAGCACAAACAGCTACCTCTTGCCAAGACTGCAGTAAATGTGTGCATGTGGAGTGGAAGTACACACAGTGCAGGGCATGTTGGCAGAGTAAACAACTAGGTTTTCCCCTAGGGAGGTGGCTGTCCCTGTCATACGCAAAGGACGCAAGTGTGGTGAGAAGAAGAAAAACATAAGAGCTAAACAACATTCAAGGCAAGTTTCTTGAGGTGACCTCAGCCATGTCTGATTGAAAAATGTGGAAAAAAAAGGAGTGAAATGAAGGCCATTGCTGAGATGAGTGTCTTAGTAGCTCTATTAGTCTGAGGGCAGAGTCCGCAGTGCTGCTCTCCCCCCACTGACTCATTCTCACATGGTGCAGCAGGAGACCACAGCCTACTACGGCACAACACATCAGTGATGTGTTTTCAGTTATGTAATGCAAACTCATTCCCTCCAGGAGGGGGAGGGGCATGACGAAAGAGGAAATGGGAGGGGGGGTTGTAGAGAACAGCTGAGCCTCTTGTCTTTCCCAAGAAAAAGTTTTAGGAGCAGCGAGACAGCCAAAAACAGGTGTGGGCCAGCTTAACCCTAATGGGGTCAGAAATAAGATAGTAGGGAGTGAAAATCAAAAAAAAAATGTTTTAAAGAGAGAAAAAAAGAAAAAGAAATAAGATGATAGGGCAAGAGCAAGCTCATATGTAATGGTTTGCAGTATACAGTAAATTGTGAATAAAACCTTAAAAAAAGATCGCAAAAGGAAAAGAACGGGGAAATTTGAGTAGATACGGCTGTTTTTGTGGGTCACTTTTATAAACAATAAAAAGGATTGTATAAAGAAAAACAGCATTGGGTGAGCTACAAAAACATTCCTACATAAAAGGGATGAGCGTGCACCACAGTCATGCAGTGGGATGAATGGGATTGCTCAGGAAGTGGAACTAACCCACGGCTGCGTTCCAAACCCCTCCCTGCAACCTCTGTATTCTGTGGCATACACTACACAACATGGTTGTGAGGTTTTTTTGTTTTTTTTTTGTCTCCCCTACCGTGAGTGCAGTTTTCCTCCAACTCTAATTTCACCGAAGGATAAAATTACAGTTCGATGATTCACTCGGCAGAAAACACTGTCAACAGTCCTGACTTCTGTCCTAGCCTCTGTGCTGCACTTGACAAGAGTAAAAGCTGCTTGATGTTCAAAGCCCAAAATTTCAAGTCCCAACAATTCTCATCAATCTTTGCGTTTTATTTTCAGGTAGCCTCTGTGATGAAACCTGTAATTCTGTTTTGGAATGAGTCTTGGTGAAACATGTCAATTCATCTCTAATGTGGAGTGTTTAGCTCTGTCTATGATGCCAATTGTTTAGTGTCCCCTGAGCAACCATTTCCAACCCATGTTCGTTTTCCAAAGCTGAACCCATGCAGAAAATTAGCATTCCATTCAAAGTGGATTGAAGTTTAGCAATGGGAGGTTGATGCGATCGGATCTAAATGACTTCTTATCAGTACTACATTCAACACTTTGTATTTTGTTAAGCTGAAAAACAGCCAAGGAAATATAGTAAAAAAAAAAAAACACGAAAAAATATGTGAGCTGCGGTACACCTAATATGAAACTGGTCTATGTCCATGAATTGGCTCATTGTGGTATTCAAAAAATTAAAATCAAAGTTTAATCATATGTCCACATTTAAATGGGTTGGAATGGATATACATAACTGAATAAAACCATATAAATTTGGCTACGTACGAGTACAGGTCCCAATGTACAGTGTCACTCAAAAAAAAAAAGAAAAAAGAAAATGGAGAACGTGACTGACTCAGCTAAGGGCTATGCTGGTACTTCAAGTGATCTCCTTCGTGTGCATGTACACATACACATAAGTGCACCATATCTGGCCATCTTCTGGCATGTAACCATATTTAATGGCCCAGGCCAGCTAACTTCTTGAACTGCTAGATCTTATAGAGGGAAGAAATCAAAGGAGGAAAAGTTGTTCAATTTAATAGCTTCCTGAGGAGGTAAGGGCAACAAAGCACTTAAATAAATCAACGCCGAGTAGGAATAAAACAAATGGAACTGATCTATTTAAGTAATTTCAAAAGACCCTCCTTTTTCTGCTTTCTCCCACGTTCAAATGGCAAAGACACCGATGTCAATAATAACGTCATATCTTGTTTATGTCTTGGTTGTAATCCATTCGTAAAATTTAATTCCAGCTATGACCCACATAGAACCACAAGCAAGAAAACCACTTTCCAAAAAAACATGTTAAAATAAACAGGCCTTCACTTAAAAACAGTAACTAGTCTGGTTCAGTCTGGAGTAAGTGTGGGTATCCGGCTGTCTGAGGGAGCAGTTTATTTTAAGCTGTTGCTGTGGGCAGGCATGCAGAGCAAAAGGACTGGAACAATGATACTAACTTCTCCCAGTGTACATGATGGAGAACAGGTTGATTCCCATGGTGATCGCATAAAAGACAGGCAGGGCCCTCAGTCCATTGGGCACAGGGTCTTTCTACAGGGGCAAATCAAAAGGCGAAGTCAGAAATATAAGGTTTAAAAAAAAAACACTTTTTGTGTTAAGGCTACAGACAATGTAGAAGACAAATTTCTCTCAAGAAGTTTCTCATCAAAAAAGAGCAGCTTGAAAAACCTGTTGAGCTTACCTTGTGCAGGATGAATATGCGCACAAAGTAGAAAAGAACGCCTGACATTATACCAGACAACAGGGGACTTAGGAACCAGGAACCAACTGCAGAGAAGACAATTTTGTGAATCATTTTTTTTATACATGAGTTTTTATTTCTCAGGATTCATGAAAATCGAACCCTAAAATGACAAACAACTTAACCCCACTACATTTTGAAGAGCTGCAGAATAAAATAAAGGAGCAACCAATTGTTGTACAATTGTACTGCATTACTGATAACACCATGCATATACAATTATATTATTGGGAGTGGATTTTCCAAACACTATTTCTTCCATTTCAGTCAAACACTGAGTACCTTTCTATGTCAGTCAAGTTCAAAGGAACCATCTGACTCACCAATACGGAGAAGCTCAAACCACTTGACCCCTTGTTGGCCTCTTGCGACCAGGGAGAAGCCAATAGTAGCACCAACAATGCAGTGGGTTCCAGAGATGGGTAGCTTAAGAAATGAGGCAACCAGCTGCCACACAGCAGAGCCTAATTGAAATAAATAAAATAATTAAGGTCAAAGTCAATAATGGCAGCCTTCTTTCACCATTCAAAAGCTTTAAGCCGAACTCTGGGTTACAACAGGTAATAAACACACAGTGTTGCCTATATAGTGTCTTCCAGGTTAATTAACAACTGCCAGAGAAACAGTGTTAGGTTAATTTCAGGTGCTGTGAAATAAGATTACATTTTAATTTCCGGTCAATATGGTTTGGGGGGAAAAATGGCATCAACCACGTAAATATCACTGAACTATAATAAATTACAGCAATGATGAGAAATTCTATACTCTGGACCCGTCCCTCCCAAAATGATCTTCCAGATACTTACCAAACATGGCACTGACAGATCCAGCCATCAACACATGCTCAGAGCTGTTGTACATGTTTACATCAATAATGCCCTTTCGGATGGTTTCACTCACTTTGGCTCCAAGAAGCACAGAACCCACTGTCTCAAATATTGTAGCCAGAATGCAAGCCTGTCGCAAAGTGACAACTCCAGAGCCAACAGCTGTGCCAAATGAGTTAGCAACATCATTGGCACCTACAGAAAAGGCTAGGATGAAGGCAATAATGAAGCCAACAATCAGCAGCCACATGTACTCGGTCAGTGGACCTTGGGTGGCTAACCCCACTGTGCTCGCCAGTATTATTGTAGCGGCTGTCGTTGAGACCATTGTGTGACTGAAGGTTATATAGTATGTTGTGTTGCTGTAAAGCCCCTTGAGGCAAATTTGTAATTTGTGATTACTGGGCTATATAAATAAAATTGAACTGACTTGACTTAAAAGGACCAGACGCCTTTCAAATTAAATAATGTTAAGAGACCAACTATTCAAATAAGAGGTATATAGGTAATAAATAAACAACTTTTTTTTCCAGTACTTAATGCTCAAAGGATTACAGAAACTGAGCCAAGTGTTGTATGCAATTTAACTGGAAACGACTAGAAATAAATCAGGATAAAGAGAGGTAAAGTTGTGGGCTTATTGCTATCCTGCAATTATAGTAATTTTGTTGTTGATGCTTCCGTACAGAGCTATCAAGCACACTGAACAGCCAGCCATTGTGGAACGAGAACTGCTGGTGAATGAAGGTACATCCTGAAAGACAACAAAAAAAAAGCACACAAGTTTCACTCAGAGCAGCTCCATAAAGCCCCGAACAAAACAAACACTGACATTTTACAAGCCCAACACATCAACACGATGGAGAATAACACGGGAATGATCGCCACTGACAAATGATATACAATATCACGTTAGTAGCTTTAAGAGAAATGCGATATGGTACATGATAGGTTGCGTGGAGAAACCTTGTAAAGCAAGAACTTGGACTAAATGAGGACCCCTAGCTACCCTGAACAATCGTGGGTGGCCATTTTTTTTGGTCTTATGTCGCAGGCAGGAATCGATGGTATCACCAGGACCGTCACTTAATCCGTAGTGACGCTCACATGTTCGACTTTATTTTTGATGTCATTGAGATTTAGCGGCCGAAGCTGAGAAACTCATCACTAATGTATAATGAGACAAAGAGCACACCACCCGCAGAATAAAGAAACGTACATGTGCACGTGCCGTCATTCATTCATAGCTGACCGATCGCACCCAAACACGAGTACCGTCGCGCTAACGTTGAACAGGAACAGCGTGTCTCAATTACGAAACACTGGTTACAATCAAGCATAGCGTTTAGTAAGTAACCTGCAGTTGAGACGTAGACGATGTCCATAAAGGAGACCCAACCGGATGTGACTTAATAGACACAAAGTACCAATTTGGCAACGAAGGAAAGTTCTGTCGGCAAATTAATTTGAACGACGGGCTGAATTGGTACTAACGTCCTCTAAGCCGCGGAGACGGCTAACGCCGCTAGCGCTAGGTTGGCCCACTCCTGCGCCTGGCAATTCTCATTACACTCATCAAGACATCGGAGAACTAACGTCAGCGTCACCAACTGTAGCAGACGCCTTTACCGCCGCTTGGATGTTGGGAGCTGTATTAGCGCACCGGTGACGGCTAGCGGGGGGAAGGAAACTAGGCGGCATCACTGACTCAACCCGATTGGAAAGAAAAGAGCTAGCATACTGGGCAGTGTTTTGTTAACGCCGATCAGCTGATGGAAACGGCGATTTCGCCTCGTTCCAGCTAGCGCTGGCTATAAATCCGAACGTAAACGACTTAACACGGTGACAGAAAACACAGATATGAGCGCTGCAGCTCGACATGTTTACATAAAAACTAGGCCTTGAACTTACCACACGGCTCCAACTGTCTCAGGTAAGAGAAACGCCGCTCACTAGCAAGGGGGCTAACCAGCCCGCGCGCAACGGAAGATAGCGCGGGCGGAATAAGGAAATTAAACGTTGATTGAAAAAAAACCGACTCGTAAGGTTGATATTACATCAAGCGCGCCAGGTCGGCAGTTCTTAACGCGATATCTGATTTGAATTCGGAGAAATCCCTTTTCCCGTTCCGGATATATTTGGTTTGAATGGGTCTCAACTCTACCTACCGCGTGTGGTGCCGGTAAGACGTGTATTTATAGGGAGCATTGTGACGTTGGTTGTGATGAAACCAGGAAGACGCCCAAACAGCACCGGCCAATGGAAGAGAGGAGGAGGCGTACATCCATGGAGGACAACCGCTGCCTAAAAGTCTGATTCGGGATGTGGCGGGAGCGGTTGAGACGCGGATTTTCCAAACACCGCGTCTCAGTTGCTTTCAAACCCTGATTCGGTCACTCAACCAGTAGTCTTGTTTCAACCAGGCAGTTACACACCCGATTCTATTCGTTAACCAACAGTCTTCGCTAAGGACCTTGGTGTGTAGACTCTTGTGTAACTGCTTGGTTGGAACAAAGACCTGCACCCACACCAGCCCTTCCTGGATCATGTTGCCCATCCCTGACTGGCGCTCGTTGAAGTAACTGAAGAAATAACTAATTGCATACACCAAAAAAAATTTTGCTGTAGGAATATTTATAGATCTAAAAAAAAAAACTTTTGACACTTGATCACAATAGATTAATAAACAAATTGGAAAGGGCGGTGCTGAATTGGCTAAGAAGCTGTTTAAGTAACAGGCAGCAGTTTGTAAATATAGGTGAACATAAATGCATTGATATTTCTTCTGGTGTACCCCAGGGGTCGGTTTTAAGTCCAAAACGATTCATTTTGTACTAAAACGATATATGCAAGCTATCGAAAATATTGAAATTTGTTTTAGTTGCGGCTGACACGAATGTATTTTGTTCTGGTGAGAATTTATGGCTATACTTTTGGAGGTGACCACAACAGAAATGGAAAAATTAAAACGGTGGTTTGACAAAAACAAATTATCCTTAAATCTGGACAAAACAAAGTTTATGTTGTTTGGGAATTATAAAATAAACACCAAAGTAAAAGTAGTGATAGAAAATGTCCAACTATAAAGAGTATATTAAAATAAATTCCTAGGTGTGATACTAGACCACAAATCTGCTGGAAACTTCGCTGAACATATGTGAGCAAAGCTGGCAAGGAGCATTGCAGTCATGGGAAAAGCAAGTCACATTCTGGATCACAAATCATTGTTCACTCTGTATTGTTTATGTATTATTTTACCATATCTGATCTACTGTGTGGAGGTATGGGGTAACACCTATAAAACCAATCTGCAACCATTACGTATACTACAAAAAGAGCCATGAGGATAGTTAACAATGTAGGATATTGTGAACACACCAACAAGCTATTTTTAAAGTCAAGTGCCTTGAAGTTCCGGGATTTAGTAGAATTTAACACAGCACAAATAATGTTCAGAGCAAGAAACAATCTGCTACGGAGTCATATACAAAAATATTCTCAGATAGAGAAGGGGAATATAATTTAAGAGGGAAATTAATCTTCAAGAAATTATGTGTTCGCACAACGTTGAAGAGCATGGTCATTTCAATCTGTGGGATAAAATTGTGGAACAGTCTGAGTATGGAACTCAAACAAAGTACAAACATTACGCAGTTCAAGAAGAAAGACAAAGGACTGATTCACTGGACAACATGTTTTTTCAAACGTTTTGTTCCCCGAAAAAAAAATTGAGATTATGATAGACAATGTCAAGCTGAACACAAAAATAATTTCAGATTTGCTGTATCACGTAGGAATTTGGAGAAACGTTAAATTAAAATAACCTTTAATGAAAGTAAGATGTTTAATCTGACAGATTGTGTTAGTTCATCCATCCAACCATCCATTATCCGCACCGCTTATCCTACTTTCAGGGTGGCGGGGATGCTGGAGCCTATTCCGGCGATCATTGGACGGCAGGTGGGGAGACACCCTGGACAGCCCGCCAGACCATCACACAGGGCCGAGACACACATCTAGAATCTGGAGCACCCGTAGAAAACCCACGCAGACACGGGGAGAACATGCAAACTACACAGAGGACGCCCCCCCCCCCAAGGTTGGACTACCCCGGGGTTCGAACCCAGAACCTTCTTGGTGTGAAGCGACCGCGCTAACCACTTCGCCACCGTGCTGCCTGTGTTAGTTCAACTAATCTTAAAATGTTTTGCACTTGATATTCGTTTGCACTCAGCATCTGGTGCCTCTTGTGTCAGTGTCCAACAACAGTTGGCCAGCATTGATGGATTCCAGTTGCCCTGATACCTCTTTTCCATGATCGCAATGTCTTGGTGAAACCTTTCACCGTGTTCGTCACTGACTGCACCAAGATCAGCAGGGAAGAAGTCCGAGTGTGAATGCAGACAATGAATTTTGAGTGACATGTTGCACTTCATGTCTGGTGCTCTGTAGTTACCAAGAAAATTCTCAACAACGTCCTTAAATGCCTTCCATGCTATTTTCTCTGGCCCCACTAGCAGATCTTCTATCTCCCTATCATTGATGACCTGTTGATTTGTGGACCCCAAAAAAATGCCTTCCTTAATCTTGGCATCAGTTCTTCTTGGAAACATCTGTCTCCAACAGTGGCGTGGCCACGGGGGTGGGGAGCATTTGCCCCCCTACTTTTGTCAAAAGATGGTCCTCGAGATTCCTTCAAAACTGAGGAGAAAATGCCTGGGTATATGTTGAGTGGGATAAGAATTTTTCGGAGAAATGCTGGAAGAAGATTACGTAAGTGAATTACCTGATGGCCATTTATAGCGGAAGTGCTCCTTTTATTCGAGGTCATTGTAATTGTAATGTGATGCGATGTGATGTAATGTGATGAAGTCATACATCAGTATTGGGTTGCTTTCATCACACAGACATTGGAAGCAACGGAAGGTATTCAAATTTTAATCCACAAAATGAGATGTTTTAATCCATATTATGAGGTACTTTATTGATCTAAACTATGCCAAATTGACCTCTTTGTGTGTCGGTAGAAATTGCAATAACGTAATATAGTCTTCTCCGTTCAATGTACGCAGTACCACGTGACACATTTGTTGTGTTCTATGCATATGCCAGTAAGTGGCACCAGTGTTATGAATACCCTGTTGCGTGTTATGTAAGAGAGAAGCGAAGAAGAGAATAAGCAATGATTGATCTACTGTGCTCCGCACTTTACTTACTTACTTATACTTACTTACTTATACATACACTGCTTACACAGCACACATCCGAACATTACAACATTACCCTTGGGTGCTGATTTAGAGAATAACTGTTAAGAAATTGTCAAAGTTTCCATGTCAGCAATGGCAAACATGATATCGGGAGACGCATTCTAAGCCAAAGTAAAGGGCGTGTCCCCAAAAAGAGGCATGTCCTCAGACCCCCTTATTTTTATACCCCCGCCCCCACTTCATTTACTCTGGACACGCCGCTGGTCTCAAATAGCGAGATCCTTCACCTTCTTTGTTCATTGCTTTCACAAAATGTTTCATCAATCGACTTTTATATGAAAAGGAGGTAGAAATATCTTTGTTGGGTCGACAAGTGGCTTATGCGCCACACCTTTCTGCCCTGGAACGAAATGCTTACGGAGCGGCCAGTTCTTTTTCACGTAGCACGGCAATCCCATTCACAAAGGGAACAACAGTACTTTGTATATCCGAGCTGCATTCCTAGCAGCAGTGCCAATACTTTTAGATCACCACAGATGTTCCAGTCGTAATTGTTGTATTGTATGTGTTTCAACAACAGCTCCACGTTACCGTAGGTTTCTTTCACGTGTACTGCATAGCCAATGGCTACTGAAGGGTGGACATTGCCATTGTGTAACAGGACAGCTTTCAGGCTTGACTTTGACGAATCTATAAAAAGACGCCATTGTTGTGGGTCACGAACACAACCCAGAGCCATGAACAATCCATCAATGTCAGTGCAGAAACAGAAGTTGTCAACCTGCGTAAAGACGTTTGTCAAATGTCCTTGACGCTTCCAAAAGATAGATTTTTTTGTTGTACCTGGTGACAGCAAACCCCGTCCTTGCCATCTTGAACCAATTAGTTCTGCTGTAGCTTTTGACAAATCTAAGTCCCTGACCAGAGCATTTAATTCTTGTTGTGTTATCAGATGAGGATAACCAAGAACAAAGGGGTTCAACTTCAACATCTGGATCAGTGTCGTTTTCGACATCTGGTTCATACGTTGAGGCATCTTTATCTGCCTCATCTAGGCTCCATGTCTCTGGTGGCTTCGGTACTGGCAAACTGTCATCATGAGGCACTGGTCTCATGGCTGAAGGCAGACTGGGGTATTCAATGGATTTTTGTGTGTGTGTATTTTCCCCGCTTTTTCTCCCCAATTGTACTTGGCCAATTACCTCCTCTGATACATCAGGAGTCGCCAGCCGCTTCTGTTCACCTGACAGTGAAGAGTTTCGCCAGGGGGACATAGCACATGGGAGGAGCACGCTATCCCCCCAGTTCCCCATCCACCCCGAACAGGCGCCCCGACCAACCAGAGGAGGCGCTAGTGCAGCGACCAGGACACATATCCATATCCATATCCGGCTTCCCACCCGCAGACACAGCCAATTGTGTCTGTAGGGACGCTCGACCAAGCCGGGGGTAACACGGGGATTTGAACCAGCAATCCCCGTGTTGGTAGGCAATGGAATCGACTGCTACGCTACCCGGACGCCCTAGATTCCTTATTTTTAGAAGGGAAGCCAGATACATTGGTCAGACAGAAGTAACAGTCCGTCACGTGATCCTTCTGTTCTCGCCATAGCATTGGGACTGCAAATGGCATTGACTTCCGAGTACCTCTAAGCCAAGCTCTCAGGCTGACTGCCCATGTTGCACAACAAATGTGAGGAGCCCAGGATTTCTCTTGGTCACCAATTTTACATCCGAAGTAGAGTTCATGGGCTTTCTTAGTAAGTGCGGTCATGGTGCATCTTTGAGCCTTAAGCGTGTACTCGCCACAGATGTAACAGAATATATCGCAGCTGCTGCAACCTTGACGAGACATTTCTGCTGTATTAAATTGTCCCGAAGACAGTAGTGTTTGTTCGCGTGACGTCACACGTTTTCAATGCGAGGCCGCGGCCATGTTGGGGGACTTACGTAATTGAAAATGGCGAGTGACGATGTAAACACGAAACACGAAGGAGATGTGAAAAGTCACTACCAAGTGTAGCCTGGTGGAAAAGGAGTATTGGTGTAGAATATAAAGAAACTCATTTGAATCCTTATAAACTTCGGAAACCACGATTCAAGTCCTTATTTCTGTCATATTGACATTTATGCTACTGTCGCTTTAAGAATGGGATGCGTCTCGCTGACGGTATCACGCTGGCAGGCAGTGAATAATGTTCGTTGTGGCCACGTTTTCGAACAATTGCAGACCAGATGATGGCGAGGGTTTTGTGTCCGCCATAAGAGCTTTCAACCCTAGAGGTTCATTAAAACCGTTTACAAATGGGAATCAAATGATGTTTTATTTGTATAACTTTGAGTTGCATATGTATGTTTGTGCATAAGAACAAGAGTTAGCTAACTGATTTCGCTGTTGTAGACTTCGACAATAAGCTAAGCTAATAGAGACTGTTTCTTTTTTATATTTTCTCATTGTATTCTCATTTGTGAATACGAAGAGTGGTGTATAATACTGTTTGTGTTCATCCATAGAAGCTGCCACTGCCGTATTCATTGTAATTGTATTTGGATTTATACAAGTTTTTTTTTAAAACAATTTTTATTTCGAGCTGCATTTAACTGAAGCGATTGTTCTCTCCAAAAAAAAAAACCCTCTCACACCCACTGAGCTAAAGCGGGATGTTGTTTATCTATCCATATTTCTACTACTGGAATAAAGACCCTAAAATTATATTTGAATGTCCAAGAGAATATAAAAAAAAGATTGGAATAGATCCACTGCTCATTCCTGCTCCAAAGTTTAGTCCAGAATGTCTACCGCCAATTGAATCTCATGACATTCTCTTGTTTTGGAGACAAGCTTTTACGCACACACACACACACACAAAATCAGTTCAAAGCATTTCGAAGTCTTCAAGCCTACACTCACTTCTGGATTTATTAAAAGCGTTCTTGGTTGTATTATAAACAAGACATACGTTTTCGTTGCGAAAGTTAGGCATTCTCAACTGAAGATGGTGTAGTTCTTTCTGCCCACTGTACTGGTTGTATGGTCGGACTGGGCCAATGTTGCTCGCACATAGCAGAAGTGTGGATATGACTTAATGGCAAATGCACTCAAGTGAAATGTACATGAATTTTGCCTTCATATGTCAAGCACGTTGATTACGCATAGGTAAATGCCATTAGTTTTAAATCTGCGAAAAAACTGAAGGAAGATATTGTAACGTGCATGGGTAAGTAGACACGTTGGTCTTTGACTAACGGGTCGGACCCTTTAGTCGACTGGTTAACGTTGTCGCTTGCGGTGTGAGAGCTACGGGTTCGCGTCTCGGCTGTGGCGGTCCTGGACTGCCCCCCGAATTCGCTACAATATGGAGTACTCACTAAAAACAATGAGCATCAATGAAGCTGCAACTACAGAGAAGAGCTCTAAGAAGGCAACAGAAATTAAAGAGCCAAGTAAAACTGAACTCGAAAAGTTTTACAGCTCTCTGAATCAATGCAAGGTAAAGCCCGTCTGTCTTTCAGTCATTTCACCTCATTCAGAGTCGTTTCTGTCAAAATCAAGAAATGTAAAATCAACCTTTTCGATGAAAAGTTTACTACTCTGGAGTATAACGAGCTTCTCGGCGAGTGCCACAAAGTAGGGCTAAGCATCACAGACGAGGAAGTGAAAATTGTGGAAAGGGGAACAATTTCACAACCAAAGGGAAGTGGTTTTTATAAACACAGAGCTGGAAGGGTTGGTGCATCGAAGTGTTACGCAGGTTGTCATACTGACCCAGCCCAGCTATTTCAGTCGCTCATCAAGACTATGCTACCCGGAAGTTTTTTAAATTCAGCACAGCAGCTACAAGGCATAATTTACAGGAGCTAGTTTACAGGAGATCTCCTTTATCGGATCATAAGATGGTTTCTATACATTTAGTTGGGTCCAAAGAAAGTGATGATAAACTACGTGGGTATGGGTTATTCTCAAACACGTGACTTTTTCATGGACAACGGTCAGCTCCGCCATGTTGGAGGACGGCTAGACCTTAGCAACCACTGTTCACACCGTAGTTCTCATTGTCGATCTGTTTACAAGAACGAAATTTTAAGCGAAAATCGGACAAACGTACGGACACAAAACATCGCAGATATGATCCGCTCCCCGAAAAACAGTTTGCAAAATACATTTTACAAAGTTCTGGCCTAACGGCGCAAAGGATCTGATCCGGTCTGAGGATTTTCGGGTGTACAGGCCAATCTCATGCAATTCTGCGATGGCTTCGATCAAAAATTATGTACAAGCTTTAGATGGAAAACCCAAGGAGAGATATATGGAAAAACTCGCACTTATCGATGTTAGACCAGTATGTTAACACATTTACAAAACAAAAGCAGTTTCTCTCCTTGTACTAACCATGTAATTTTAAGATTTAGCATATAACTGCTGGTGATGATTGACACACTATTGAAACATGTCTAATAAAGTCTAATAAAATTGAAATGTCTTTATTTTTAAATGCCTTTTTTCATAAAAAAAGTATATTAAAACAGTTTATACAACGAATAATGTATAACTTGAAAGGTGTATCAGTCTGAAGGAACTACCGGGTCACACACATTTGCCAATGCACAAGAAACCAAGGCAGTTTTATCCACTGTTGTCATACCAGCACTATCCTTATTACTGAGATAGTCTGTTGGTAAAATTCCTTGGACAGATGCAACTTCTCTTCTTGTCTCAATTTCTAAAGAACCAAGCTGCTTTCCCCCCTTTTGTAAAAGCAGGTGTCTTAACTTCTGCATGATACTGCTTTTCTTCTTCTTTCCTCTGACATCCTTCGAGTTTCTTCTCCTTGATGGCTGATTTTCTTTGGAAAGTGAAAGTAGGACTTGTTCCGCTCTCTGTCGGGTCCATTTGAACAACCAAAAACAGTGTAGAAATTAACCATTGTAAAACATAGAACCACGATAGCTATTCTGTATTAATTAAACCTTAAAACAAATTCTGTGCACTCTGAGTGTGTAGAAAACGTTCAGCATCGCGCAGTGAGAGCAACACAGGTCCCTGTGGATTGGAGCCGTTCTCCTCCAACATGGCGGATGCGTTGCCGTCACGTGATATGTGACGCAATATGAGATTAACCCATTGGAAGTTAAATAATAACTTCCTCAAAGACCAAACCTTTCAAGATTCAGTTAAACAAATGGCACAACACATTTTTAGAGAAAACAAAATGAGTAATACTCGGACGTGGGAATACCTCAAATTTAAGATGAGAGAAACAGCAATAAAACGTAGCGAGGCCATTAAAATGCTTGCAATGCAAAGGAAAGGAAATTGTGGGAAATTTGAAGGCGTTATTGAATAAAGAATATCTTTTAGAAAACGAGAGATTAAAACTAATGAAACACAAGAAGAAAATAGATGAAGTATATGTTGATGCTGCTAAAGGACCCTTCATACGATCCAGGGCAAGACGGTTAGAGAACGGTTAAAAAAAAAAAAAAAAAAAAAAAAAAAAAAAAAAAAAAAAACACCGGCTTGGTCGGGCGTCCCTACAGACACAATTGGCCGTGTCTGCGGGAGGCAAGGCGAATGTGGGTATGTGTCCTGGTCGCTGCACTAGCGCCTCCTCTGGTCGGTCGGGACGCCTGTTCAGGGGGGAGGGGAAACTGGGGGGAATAGCGTGCTCCTCCCACGCGCTACGGCCCCCCGATGAAACTCCTCACTGTCAGGTGAACAGAAGCGGCTGGCGACTCCACATGTATCGGAGGAGACATGTGGTAGTCTGCAGCCCTCCCGGATCGGCAGAGAGGGTGGGGCAGCGACCGGGACGGCTCGGAAGAGCGGGGTAATTGGCCAGATACAATTAGGGAGAAAAAAGGAGGGAAATCCAAAAAAAAAACCAAAACAGCTATTTATTTGCATTGGAAAAATGTAATTGCAAAAGAAATAATATTACGACACTGAAAATAAACAACAGCATTAGTACTAATCCCAAAGAAATAGCAGAACATGTAGGATGTTTTTTATAAAGAATTACATAAATCTAGATTTAAACCAGAGGTTTGTAAAGAATTCTTAAATAACACCAAAGAATATATTCCTACCATTTCCGAACAGTTTAAAACTAAATGTGGAAAACCCATCTCCAACTATGAATTTGTGGAAGTGCTGTGGCATTCCTTCTGGATGTCAAGTAAAGCCACTAACGAGTTGTAGGCACAGTAACTTCAGTCTGACGCGAATGACAGGAGATGTAATCCAGTTTAAAAACGGTTACTGAACAAAGGGTTTCATTACATCGTGTCACACGGTAGAAAAACTATATGCTCCCCTGCCTAACGCAGTCGGGCGGATCTGTTTGCCATCCATGTAGAACCCAGCACAGCACACGGGAGAGGACCGGATCTTTCAAACTAAGGGCAGCAATTTATTTATTTATTTATTTTGCATGCATCAGGCACCATTTCCAGCAAAAGCACTTCTAGAGGAGGTGGCGTCTCAGTCACAGTAGCGAGGTTGTGGTAAGCGACTCAAAGCATCTACACTCACCAGCTGTTTACCTGGCCTATAGCTCAACTCATATTCATAGACCCCAAGGATCACACTCCAACGCAGCATCTGTGGGGAGAGAGGACTGGCGGCATTGGCTTGGAGTGCTGCAGTAGGCCTAAGAGAGGTTTGCGGTCAGTGAAAATCACAAAGTGGTGGCCAGAGAGGTATTTGTAACCCTTCTGTAGAGTAAGTACACCTCATAACTAGGTTCGTAAGAGCAGTGTGGAGCTGAACTGTGAAATAACAGGAGCCGGACACTGAGTTAGAAAAAGGTATAGAATACTGAATTTTAGTTCAATAGAAGAAGATGAATGGAACATTAGTTTCAGGACAACATACAAATAACAGTGGTCTTACCAACAATGCTCTAAATCCTCAATGACCCGGGTCCTAAACAATAAGGCCTTTTCAAATTCAAGAAAATGAAAATAAAAGTGTGTTCGTGTCCTACCACACCGGAGAGTGTGGCAGATGAAAGATCAGTGTGTGTCTCTTCTTTCTTTCTGTCTTTCTCCTGGTCCTTGGGTGGCTTGCCTGTTCCTCGTCAGGAACACTCAATCAATCAAGCAAGACAGTCAAAAGACCCAACCTGTATTATTTAACCAGGGCTTAGTTATTTGCTACAACAAAACTAGTTATAGCTCAATCAACTCCAATATCAACATACTGTACAGTAATTGTCTCTATTCAATATGACTGTAATATAATTCATAATTGGATATAAACATCTCTGTATATATATACTGCAATGCTGCTATATTCTACCAAATAACATTACATGAAAGCTTAACCTGCTTTAAATACAGTGCTATGACTAAATTCGCATAGAACACATATTTTCATACAACACGTATGTTGGATAAAACACCCAAACATAACTGCAGTCAGTGAGACTTGCAGTAGCCTAAACCTACCAAACCTAGCCAGACAAAGGCTCCACTAACACTGGTGAAGTGCCAGCTATATTTTAACTATTTTAACTTAAAAAAAAAGATTTAATATGGCTTCATCTGAATACACCATACAGCAATGATATCAGCTCGACATGCCAAATGAACAAAGTAAAACACAAATTATTTCAAGAAAAAACGTTATCACCCCCCTTTTCACATCTCTGCTAAAAACCACCATCCCCCATTCACCAGAGCTAGCTAGTGTAAACTACTAAAAAGACACGTTAGTCCCTAGTCGGCTAGGTTAGTGACGTCGGTGCAGTACACCCCGTGTCGAATCCCGCACCGGGCAAGAAAATAACCGGTTACACTAGCTTGACTAGAGCTAGCAATAACGTTCACTCACCAAGACAAATATGATACACAACGTACATCAGACGATTCACAGGACATTTCGCGGAGAATACTGATTATATCTAGCAGATGATGTAGTTTTTTCCTATTACTTTAAGAGATAGATACACTTTGCGAGGTGAAATGTGACTCTAGCGTGAGGACGCTTCGGCATTATTTCCTCGGAAAAGAACGAACTCTCTCACAGCACAGGAAGCAAAGACGTGCGTTCTCAATTGGGGCGGGGTTTCCCCAATAAACACACCTCTCATTGGTCCTAAGACCTGCTCTGCCCTTTCTTTGACTGGGTTACATATTGATGAAATTTATTGACTGCAAAAATGACTGTTTCTTTGTCGATTTGTGCATGATTCCTCTCTGTGGAGGACAGCGTGCTGGATGCAAAGCAGATGGGAGCCTCTCGGCCATCCGGCTCCACATGGAAGAGCAGTGCCCCCAGGCCATAAAGTGAGGTGTCACTCACCAGCAGCGCCAGGGGTTTCGTCACGTCATTGTGTGCCAGCACGTCCTCATGCAGTCTGCAGCAGCTCTGCAGCAGTGTATGCCTGTGTGTCAGTCCACTGCCATGAGGCAGACTGGTCAAGTAGACGATGCAGTTGTAAAAATTGAGCAGCCCAAGAAATGACTGAAGCTCATTTTGTTCTGAAAACATCAAGAATTCAAACTGGTTGGCAGCAAAGATGCTCTTCTTCTTCTGCAATCGCAATCCCGCTTCCGCAAAGCTTTCCAACACAGTACAAAGCCGTGCATTGTGCTGTTCGATGGTTTTGCCAGTGATAAGATACGGCTGAACTCCCGGAATACCAGCGAGAAGGGTATCCATGAAACGCTAGAATATTGACACAGCTGTTTATACCCCAAGCTGCAGGCGCCGCGGGCCCGAAAAAGCCCACGATGGGTGTTTATGGTAAGCAGCTCTGCAGCATTGTCATCCAACACAAGCTGCTGGTAAACTTGTTTGAGGTCAACCTTAGTAAAAAAAAAAAAACCACTCTCCCTACTAACTTTGAGAAGCCACAGTAGGAACGGGGGTAAACATCTGGTTTCACAGCTGTATTGACTGTGCAACGATAGTCGACACAAATCCTTAAACCGCCATCATCCCCCCCCCCTTCTGGTACGATGGGTGTGGCCCACCTTGAGTTTGGCACTTGCTCAAAATACCCTGAGCTCTTCATCCAGCTTCGGGCTGAGCAGTTGCAGCGAGCAGGACACATACTCACATCCAGCTTCCCTCCTGCAGACACGGCCAATTGTTTCTGTAGGGATGCCCGACCAAGCCGCAGGTAACACGGGGATTCGAACCGCCGACCCCCCGGATGTTGGTAGGCAATGGAATAGACCGCCACGCCACCCAGACGTCCATGAAAGCTATTCCTATTGGCCCCTCCCGTCTAATGAAAAGTCACCTTCAATTTCAGGAAGTGCTGAGGATAAAACCCTCTTTGTTGATAAATGGTAATGACATTAAGAATGCTAAATGCAACAATAAACATATATGTAATAATTCTATTAAAGAAGGAAAACTAATCCTAGAGGAATAGCTTTTTGAGACAACATTTTGATTGGCAGAGGGCATGGCTATTACCATATAAATTAAGTATTACAAACAAGATCAAAGAAGTACACACCAAAACGTTACACAATATATATATCCAACAAATCTATATTTCTCCAAATTTTCAAATATTGAAACTAAATGTTATTTTTGAAATGATGAACCAGGACCTTTAACGCATTTATGTTAGTCAGTCTGCTCGCTTTCCCACCAATTACTAGCTTCACTCTGGTTGAACGCCACTCAGGCAGTCAGGGCAGGCTTCTTGTATTCTTCTTGGCGGTTGGCATCTGAAATGTTGCATTACCACCATCTACTGGATTTAAACTAAAATGTCCACTGGCTAAATAATTCCTTCCCACCAATTCTCCACTCTGCTATAACGTCTGAGAGAAGCTAAAAACCTCTCTCAGCAGCTGCTGCAACCTTCTCCAGAAACTCCCACAACACCCAGAAATGTCCTTGTTGCATCTATAATTATGTCCATTTTCTCAGATTTTCTTTCAGCTCCAGCAGTACAGTTATTTGCCATTGCCAGAAAGGCCCAAAACTTCATTTGATCCTCGCTAACACAAAACTCAGCATGCTCCCTGACTGAGTTGTCCTCCTTGGCGCCTTGTCTCACATAATTCTCGTTGTTTCTCTCCATTCTCTTAGCAGCTTCAGCATATGACAGTCCCTTTTCTGCTCGCATCTTATTGACATCCTCTTCCTTAATTCTTTATGGGCACTGTGCTGACCCCGTATCATGATTTCCCTTGCAGTGCAGGCACTTTGCTTGCGCTTTCTCAAATTTCAGGGCAGGCTTAAGGTGTGACATGGTTGTTAATCATTTGCAGGGAAAATAATCATGTGTATAAATGTTGGAATGTGTGAACTCACTCAGTCTGTCAGACGTATGCTGCATTCACATGGAATCCAGTAAATGGCAGATGGCAAACCGGAAGTCATTATTGTGGATGAGAGCAGGACAGTAAAATCAGAAGACACTGGCAAAACATTTTTTTCCTACATGGTGATGGTGGTGACGTGACCCGGGTCCTGGGCTGTTCCGGTGGCGTCTGGACACTTCTTGGCATCCTCCTCATCATATTCTTCATATATTTTATAATTCCATTATAATTCTGTTATCTTGTTTCGATGTTGTATTCTGTAAATTGTGTACTCACAACATCAATTGCATGTTGTCTGTTTTGGGAGAGAGATCCCTCCTCTGTTGCTCTCCCTGAGGTTTCCTCCTATTTTTCTCCCTGTTAAAGGTTTTTTTTTTTTTTTTTTTAAGGGAGTTGTTCCTTATCTGATGCGAGGGTCTAAGGACAGGATGTCGTGTTGCTGTAAAGCCCACTGATGCAAATTTGTAATTTGTGATATTGGGCTATACAAATACAGTTTGACTTGACCTGACTTGGAAGCTAGGTTAAGAGTAAGGTTAAGATTAGGTGATGATTAACGAGCAGCAGTATGGTTTCATGCCACACAAGAGCACTACAGATGTGATATTTGCTTTGAGAGTGTTGATGGAGAAGTATAGAAAAAGTCAGAAGGAGTTACATTGTGTTTATGGATTTAGAGAAAGCTTATAACAGGGTGCAGAGAGAGGACGTGTGGTATTGTATGAGGAAGCCGGGAGTGGGAGAGAAGTATGTGTAGGAGTGGTGCAAGATATGTATGAGGGAAGTGTGACAGTGGTGATGTGTGCAGTATAGAATGACGGATGGGTTCAAGGTGGAGGTGGGATTACATCAAGGATCGGCTCTGAGTCTTTTCTTGTTTGCAGTGGTCATGGACAGGTTGATGGACGAGATCAGGCAGGAGTCTCCATGAGGAGAGCCTGGAGAAGTGGAGGTATGCACTGGAGAGAAGAAGAATGAAAGTCAGTAGGAGCAAGATGGAATACATTTGCGTGAATGAGAGGGAGGACAGCGGAATGGTGAGGATGCAAAGAGTAGAGGTGATGAAGGTGGATGAGCTTAAATACTTGGAGTCAACTGTTCAAAGTAACAGGGAGTTCAAAAGAGAGGTGAAGAAGAGAGTGCAGGCAGGGTGGAGTGGGTGGGTAAGAGTGTCAGGAGAGATTTGCGACAGAAGGGTACCGGCAAGAGTTAAAGGGAAGGTTTACAAACTGGTAGTGAGACCAGCTATGTTATATGGTTTGGAGACAGCGGCACTGATGAAAAGACAGGAGGCGGAGCTGGAGGAGGCAGAGTTGAAGATGCTAAGATTTTTATTAGGAGTGACGAAGAAGGACAGTATTTGGAACGAGTATATTAGAGGGACAGCTCAGGTGGATGGTTTGGAGACAAAGCAAGAGAGGACAGATTGAGATGGTTTGGACATGTGTGGAGGAGAGATGCTGGGTATATTGGGAGAAGGATGCTGAATATGGAGCTGCCAGGGAAGAGGAAAAGAGGAAGGCCAAAGAAGAGGTGGGATTTGATGAGAGAGGACATGCAGGCAGCTGGTGTGAAAGAGGAAGATGCAGAGGACAGGAAGAAATGGAAACGGATGATCCGCTGTGGCGACCCCTATTGGGAGCAGCCGAAAGTGGTACTAGTAGTGGTAGTAGCAGCAGCAGCAGCAGCAGCAGCAGCAGTAGTAGTAGTAGTAGTAGTAGTAGTAGTAGTAGTAGTAGTAGTAGTAGTAGTAGTAAGAGTCTAAATCATTTGTGGGCATTGTAGAGGGAGTTCAAACGTAGTCATTTGACTATGTAAAACTGGCATAGCAAAGAGTCACCTATTCACACTGTATCTTGTTTTCCTATAAACCTTAATTAGCTACAGCAGTCTTAGTTAACTTAATCTCGCAAGTAGCCTATTTCATCAGCGTGGCGATCCGACTGAACACATCCACTAAACAAACGGGTAAATTTATCCAAGTACTGTCCAGTTTGGCAACGTTTCTGATTTCTTTGGCTCTCCATACACTGGCCATGCACTCGGGCTGTTAACTAAACACTTATGGGAAGGTTTGGTCCATTCTCAAAATCTTGTCGTTCATGAATTTTGGGATTGAAGACTGAATTTTTGCAGCCTCTATATCCTATGGGCAAAGTAAGGTTAGCCTTTGATCGATTACGCTTCCAAATTATTTTAAGATCCACAAGAATCTAATCTTGTAGGGGAGGCTTTGATGGAAACTTTAGCCTGAGGATTGACAATTAGTTTTAGAAAGCTTGTTAAAACCCCAAATGGTCAGGCAGTAAACATTCATTCGCGTTGTTAAAAGGCGTCGTCTGGTGTATAAACTGTTCGGTTAGTGTGTCTCAGGACACTAAACATTAACTTATAAAGAAGAACTCAACACCGGTGTCTTTACTGGTCCGGTCCGAACTTTATTGACACCCCCGGGAACCCTTCCCATACATTAAGGTTCCTAGCCCTATAGAACCTGATACTACATTTCCCTTTCTGAAATATGTAGCTTTCCCTGTGTGTTAACTAAACAGTATAACTAAACAGTATTAATGATGTAAATAACTCAATCTGTTCTTTCTAATAAAATATTACTTGTTCTGAAATCAACCACATAACAGTAATCTAAAGTGTAGTCTGAACTAACAGTTCTTTCTAATAACAGTGTGGTAATATGAATAATACCAGTAGTCTGAAGTAACAGTTCTTTTCAACCCATGAACAAAGTTATTTTCAACCCACGGCCATACTCTCTCTCTCTTTCTTTTTTTCCCACTTGCACACAAAGTCCTTGAGGTACTCGGGAGGTCTCCTCACTCTAGGTGGGTATCGGTTCTCAGTCATAAAGCTCTGCTGCTGTTGATTTGGGTTGTGTCCTACTTCTGTGACCTGTGTTTTCCCTGCATCTGTTGCGTGGTTGCACTCTGGCAATGACTCAGGTAAGTTGGTTGTATTATCTGGAGCCACAGGAGTTGGAGAGAGATGAAGCCTGTTTCTCCGCAGCGTACCTCCTGGTGTCTCAACCAGGTAAGACCTTGGTGTGCCTGCCATAGACACCACTGTCCCTCGCTGGTCAGTGTCTCTGATCCACACATGTTTACCTGGCTGGACATTGCTGCATGCTGTGACCTCTCATGTCACCACACCATTTACACGGTGTCTGCCTGGAGGTCACTTTCTGGGCTGTTTTCTTACCCGCCTGTGAGTACTGTGGCTTGTCCTGTCCGTACCTCCCTCTGCTCCACTGTTGGCCTTGCATGCTGTCTAGCTGTGTGTTCGTCATGTCCTCTTTGAAGTTTCTCTTTAGCATGTCTTGTTGTTTCTTTACCTGTTCACTCTGTCGTACTCTTGTGACAGCTTTTTCCAGGGTTAGATCCGGGTCCATCTGTAGCTGTTTTGACAGCTTTGAGTCTCTCAGTCCAACCACCAGCCTGTCTCTCACCCTTTCATCGTGTAGTGCTTCATATTCGCAATGTTCAGCCAAACAGTGCAGTGCAGTGATAAAACAGTCTGCCGACTCGCCCGGCTCCTGCTGGTTAAACCTAGCCCTCTCAAAGACGATATTTCTTCGTGGTATGAAGTGGGCATCCAACCTGTCTTTGACTGTGGCGTAGTCACTCGCTTGTTCCGCCGTCAATTGCAGAGAGGGCAGGACATCCTCTGCTTCTTCTCCCATCGTGCAGATCAACGTATTCACTTGATTCTTGTCTGCTTGAGTCTTCAATTCTGATACAATCCGAAATCTTTCGAACCGTTTGATCCATTTTGCCCAGTCTTCAGCTTTGAATGAGAACTTCTCTGGCGGGGAACTTGAAACTGACTCATTTTCGCGCTCTCCGTCAGCTAGCTAGTTTAACGGCCAACTCTAGCGTAGCTAGCTTCCAATTACGTTTGCTCTGTGGGCTATTTTTTCTCTCTATATACTGCACTGGTAAATATACTTAAACTAAGTTGGCTATTCATCCCGATTCTGAAACCATGTTCGGTTAGTGTGTCTTATGACACTAAATATTAACTTATAAAGAAGAACTCACAACACCGGCGTCTTTACTGGTCCGGTCCGACCTTTATTGACACCCCCGGGAACCCTTCCCATACATTAAGGTTCCTAGCCCTATAAGACCTGATACCACATAAACTAATTATATACCAAGTAAGTTATTGTAGCGAATTCGGGGTCAACGCAACCACAAGAAGTGCCGCGGCCGGGAAGCGAACCCGTATCGCCCGCACCGCAGGAGACATCGCTAACCGCTAGACTAAAGGGTCAGACCCGCGAGCCAGAGGCCAGCGTGTCTTCTTATCCATGCACGTTACATTATGTTTGATAACTGCGAATAAGCCAGTTTATTTTTCAACCTTCTCGGTGTCATTTTGAAATGTGACTATCGTCAGTTCTTTGCTCGTTTTCCTTTTAATATAATACCACAGTCTGCCGACTGTTTAGACCCCTTTTTATCTTCTTGAAAAAGGAGCAAAGTAGCCGTGGTTCATTGTGTTTGCTCAGTTGAAAATACCCATCTATTTTATATTTTACAAATAATATTCCACTAAAACGTAAAATTTCCTGATTAAACGCAAATGCTCCCGCCTTTAGCAGTGCATATGAAAATGCAACCAAGTAACAATTTAGTTGACTGCAAGGTTATATTTAATTAAATCCTTGCGGCACAGTTCCTTGATTGTGACCGAGATGTGTGTCATAGGTCATTTCTTTCCTCATTGGTCTTTGAACACAAGCACCAGCAAGCGACAAAGTCGAGTCGTTTGTGTGTAAACTGATTTGTGTCGTGTTTGCAATTTCCACAATCAGTAATAACGTAGTTTGGGGGGCGGGGTGGACGAATGTTGCCATTGAGGACTATAGGACTTTTAAACGGACAGCTAAACTTGCTGGTACACTAGGGGAGTTAATTCCAAGATAGGCTCGCATGACGAAGTCATGCCCGCCCTACTCTGCCTCTGATTGGCTATTACTCGTTGCCTTCGTTGGTTGGGTTGGTATGTTTTAGGCATGAGTAGTGAGCCAATCAGAGGCAGAGTAGGGCGGGTCATGTCTAAGAAGTGGGCGTGTAAACTGAGGAGGTCAAATGCTCTGTTAGTTTGAGAAGCGTGAGGTTGAAATGTTTGCTAGTTGAACAATCTCAATAGTTATTTTAATTTGGTTGTCGATAAAGCAATTCGGATGTGATTATTTAGCGTCATACAACTTAATTATTACCAATTTTACCAACGGCCAGTTGCCTTGTTACTGTTCAACCTGTCTATTGCGTAGTGCTAGATTGCTAACTTTGATAATGCTAGCTGGAATGCTATAGGGCGCATGCTTTTACAGTCGGGTAAAGTCGAGCAAGTTACGACGTTATGCAGCCAAGATGACCAGTTTGTCAAACGTGTAAAGGTAATGACCGACGATAGCGTGTTCTCCGGGTAGTCCGGCTGCTGCAGTGTACCGTTATTGGCGTTTATCCTTTGCTACGTGATATCACGATTGCTGTCGATATGTTTCAGTCTGTGCCTAGGCGTCGTATTTGTGAGGTTGGTATGAATGCCATAAGGCTTCAAAAGACTTCTGCGTTCAGAGCGAATATCAGCAAGGGCAGTGGAGAGCCTGAAGGGGCCGCATGGTTGGGCAGAGGTATGGGCCTGCTGTTGTCACTTCTCCAGAGAGCAGGTCAGACGCGTCAGATCGCTGGGTCGGGCAGAAAGAAACAAGGCTTGCTCTCCATACTCGCCAACCATTGTAGCTTTGTGACAGGTCAGAGGCTCCGGCGTGCATATCAGATTGGCGAGCTTTACTCCAATTTGTACTCTGAGCGTACCAGGTGGACCCTAGTTGGGAGCATATGGCGTAGACTGCAGAACAAACACGCCCCTACGGGCAAACTTGTTGCCGCCGTGGTTGGTGTCTTCATGTGGGAGAACGAAAAGATCCAAGATGAAGAAATTCGCAGGTATGGTTCATGTCCAAAGCATACATGATTGAGGTTGAGTTGACAACATTAGAGGTTGTGCATTAACGGTAGGTTGTAAATTGAAGAGTTTTGTAATGGTTTGTTATCTCTCATATGTGAGCACACTCTAGTTTGCTAAAAAAAAATTGTACTCTTGCCAGGTGTGGACTTGAGATGAAAGCACTGGAAACCGTAAAGAAGATCAGCACAACTTCAGGGACAGCGACGGGTCAGATGGAGTCTGGCTGGGAAATTGTGATAGAAAAGAAGGACTTCAAAGTGTGGAAGCGGCCTGTCCAGGGCAGTCACCTGTATGAATATAGAGGTCAGCCAACTCATGTTCTCAAACTTTAAAAACGAGTTGTACTTGTTAACTCAACACAGAGCTGATATCAACTGAGTTATTCTTACAATCTCTCAATCGTCCCCTTTAGAGATTTCATAAGCATTATTATGAAAGGATTAATATACCCCCTTTTTAAATTTTGCCACAGTGTTGGGCTCCTACAATGATGTCACTCCAAGACAGTTCTTCAATGTTCAGGTACAAAGCTCTTAAGTCTCCCTTGCCATTTTATCGGGCATTTATCTCTGAAGTTATGAACTATGCAAATTTAACTAATTTAAAACAAAAAAGTGCCTCTAAACTAATGACCGCTCCCTTAAATTGGTATAAATTATCATGCATATTGATGCTAATTGCATATTAAAGTCTTTATTTTTTGGTGTCGAATATGCTTACTATATATTAGTAATCCTGTGAATCTGTGAATGAGAACATTCACAGATATATATTAGTAACTATTTTATATCAATACCTATCTCTTTTTTCTTCACAATAATGTTTATGCATTATGCAACTCACAGTAGCTGTAGAATCAAACACACACTGTGTGCAGGATTGCTATATTAAGCATCTGCTACCGACCCCTTTCCCCCAGTTGGATACAGAATACAGAAAGAAGTGGGATTCTCTGGTGATCAAGCTTGAGGTGGTGGATAGAGACGCTTACACAGGCTCTGAGATTGTGCACTGGGCTACACATTTTCCTGTAAGTTGATGGAGCTTGCAATAAATTGAATGTGCTATGTGTGATTCTGCTTTTATCTGTCTTGAACGTTCAGCTAAGTGGAAAAACAAAACATCAAGACAACAAAAGCAAGAAGAAGTAACATTCAATAGAAAGATAACGGATGCACAATATGTTTGGCAACTTCTGCCATTTTTGAATGCCTTCAGTAGATGGTTGCTCAGGGTGATTGTTAGCGGAATAGTTTGCTGAAAGTTGTATGTGTGAATGAAATCTTGGTGGGGGAAGGGGTTTGTGAGTCTTGGATTTTGTTTCGATTTGTACCAATCAGCAAACCCTGCTGATATTTACTAGTCATATTAAGTTTTAGGAAACCTGAACATTTGGTTTTCTGTATATTACACATTGAACTTGTTATTTGGCCTCAAGCAACTAATACCCTCTCTGATTTATTAAAATGTATTTTTAATTTTGCCCCAGTATCCCATGTATTCAAGAGACTATGTGTATGTGCGCCGCTATGATGTTGATTTGGAAAACAACCTGATGATCTTGGTATCCAGGTGGGTCTCTAAAAATGTTGCATTTGTAATGTCACATATGGTACTGCGTTTAATGTAAGTTCGAATGACCTGTCTTTTGCTTTTACCCACTTTGATGTGTTTTTATTTTTATTGTGTAGAGCTGTTCAGCATCCTCGAGTCCCAGAGACTCAGGAGTTTGTGAGAGTTCAATCATACCAGTCAAAGATGGTAATACGTCCTCACAAATCCTTTGATGAGGTTGGTGAATAAATACAGATTTTTCTTTTTGCTTCTATTAAGTTTTACGACCACAGCATTTGACTTGTTGTTATTGGGTTTTTTTTTTCTTTCCCAGAATGGTTTTGATTACTTGCTGACTTACAGTGACGACCCACAGACTGTTTTTCCTCGCTATTGTGTGAGCTGGATGGTGTCAAGTGGTGAGCTTTTTTTTGTTTACTAAACTGAGCTAAAAATTATGATGTAGTTGCCATATAAGTCTCCAAAAATAAGTTACCCATACTGTGATCTGCTGTCAGTGTATAGTTTAATCACATACTGCACATGTGTGGATTGACAGAAAAGTGTTAAACCTGTCAAAGAACGCAAACTTTAAATATGATCATGAATTCAATTCAGCGTGATATCACTAACTTACTCCAGTAGGCGCTCTGTCAGAGATTGTCTATAGATGTGGTAAATATGTTTTTGTATGACATCTAGCTGTTATCAACTGATCACTTTATGTTCCATGAGTAGAATACATTTGATAAACTGTCTGAAAGTAGACGAGAGTGTTTTTGTCAGGGTTCATGTGATCATGAAAAACCTGGTAAAGTCACTGAATTTGAAAATACAATTGCTAGCCCCTGGTAGAATCATTGGAATTCTAATTTTGTGAAAGGCATGGAAATCTGACCAAAGCAGCATCAACTCTGTTAAGGATTGATAGACTAATTCAAAAATAAAAAGTAACGGGGATGAACCATTACAACAGGGCTTTTAGATTTCCATCGTGTGTTTGTACACAGCAGTTGGTCTCGGTATGTTTATATGTAACTCTGCTTGGTTTCAAAACAACTAGCTAGCCATGTTTTTGATAATATACTGGGCAAGTGTAGTTTCAACAATCAGTAGCGTCAAATAGACAAGTAAAAATATGGCTTGTAAAAGTGAACAAGTAAAAATATGGCTTGTAAAAGTGGAACGTAGAGTGGCTCATGAAGTATTTCAATTACAGATGCACTTTCACATCATATAACACAGTATTAAACCACAGCTTTTCAATGGCACCTCTAAGAAATAGTTTTTTGGTCATGGAAATTAAGCTAAAAATTATGGCGGCATCATGGAAAAGTCATTGAAAATTATTGGTGGAAAAAGCTGATTAACACCAGTCAGAGTTTTTAGATGATGGCCTGGCGGCCTGTCCAGGGTGTCTCCCCGCCTGCCGCCCAATGACTGCTGGGATAGGCGCCAGCATCCCCGCAACCCTGAGAGCAGGATAAGCGGTTTGGATAATGGATGGATGGTTGGATGGTTTTAGAAGATGCTGTTTTTTTATATAAGTACTGCAAAAGCCTTAGTTTGTCGTATTTTTTGCCTTATAAACTGAATAGAAAGTTTGGAGCATTGATATAAAAAAAAACGTTTTTTTGGTTATCTAGTCATAAAACAAGCTACAGTAAGAACACTAACTAGGATAACAAAATTCCAAATGTAATCCAGTTAAGAAAAACAAAACGTAATGTAAATGCAAATTAAGAGAATTTCCAGTTTTTATTTTTTTTCTTCTAATTTCATGATCTATTAGAATCCTATTTATGGTATGTGTCTTCTTAAATAGTTAAAATGTAAGGTAAGAAAAACTAATTGTAAGGGTAATTATTTTTCAAACAAATCAAAATGTTTTAGAACCATTTAATGCTGTTACTGTTGCTAAAGTGCCCTCGTTCATACCATTTCAAAAAGGTCTATTATGGATTTATTGATTATAGAAACCTGAACTCTTTTGGGGAATTTACCTGTTCTTCAGACTCAGGAAAACACAAATCTGTTTCCATAAATACAGTGGCGCTACAAAGTTCAACCCTTTAGATTTTTCTGTATTTCTGCAAAATGTTGACCTATGTGTTTAGATAATAATAATGATAATAATATCTTTATTTATAGAGCACTTTTCAAAAACAAGTTAAAAAGTGCTTTACAAAGACATAAAAACAAGAGAACTTACCAGATAAATAATAAAAGTAGAAGTGAAACGGTAATAGTGACATGCGACAAGGTATGAGTGGTTAACACACAGTAAAAACAAGTAAAGTAAAAATGGAAAACTAGCAGATTTAAGAGAAAGGAAATCTGAAAAAGTTTGGTTTAAGAGAAATTTAAAAGAAGAAACAGAGCCTTGACCTCACAGACCTCTGTCAGAGGATCTCTGGCTATGTTCAGGCTTATAAGTGTTTAGTAAGTCAGTGATATAATTAGGGGCCAACCCAAACGTGCTTTAAAAGTAATCATTGAAATTTAACAGTCAATTCTAAAATGCCAAGTTAACCAACGTAGATATGCTAAAATAGGCGTTATGTGGACCCTTCTATTGGATTTTGTAAGTAGTCTTGAAGCAGCATTTTCAGAATCGGAATCATGTTTATTGGCCATGTAGGTTTGCACATACATGGAATTGGACTCTGGTTTCATGGCTGTCTCAGTGATTTTCTCTGCAGACCTAACTGTCCGTTATAGTCTGTCCCTGTCCTGTTTGGTGGCCGAACCAAACCAGACAGTGATGGATGTGCAGAGGATGGACTGGATTATTGCAGTGTAGAACATATTCAACAGTCCCTGAGGCAGGTTGAATTTCTTGAGCTGAGAAAGCACATCCTCTGCTGGGCCTTTTTGATGATTGTGTTTATGTTAGATGCCCACCTTTGGTCCTGGGAGATTATTGAATCTAGAAATCTGTAGGTTTTCACCGTAGACACGGTGCTCTTGGGTATGGTGAGGGGGGGGCAGTGTTGGGGGGACTCCTGAAGTCTACTGTCATCTCCACTGTTCTGATCGTGTTCAACTTCAGGTTGTTATCGATGCACCAGAGAGCCAGCGAATCAACCTCTCATCCTTATGCAGACTTGTCACCATCCCGGATAAGGCCAGTGATGGTTGTGTCTTCCGTAAACTTCAGGAGTTTGACAGACGGGTCACCTGAGGTGCAGTCATTTGTGTAGAGGGAGAAGAGTAGAGAGGAGAGCACACATCCCTGGGGGGGTGCCAGTGCTGATTGTCCATGTGCTGGATGTGATTTTCCCCAGCCTCATCAGCTACCTCGTGTCTGTCAGGAAGTTTTTAATCCACTGGCAGATGGGTGCAGTGCACCAGGTGAGTTTGGAGTGGAGGATATCTGGGACCATGGTGTTGAACGTTGAGCTGAAGTCCACAAACAGGACCCTTGCGTATGTCCCTGGGGAGTCGAGGTGTTGGAAGATGTAGTGCAATCCCGTGTTGACAGAATCGTCCACTGACCTGTTTGCTCGGTAGGCAAACTGCAGGGGGTTGAGCAGGGGGCCTGTGATTTCCCTTCAGGTGGGATAACAGCAGTCTCTCGAAGGATTTCATGACCACAGATGTTAGGGCAGGAGGGGACTTCACACAGCTCCATCAGTCTGTTGAAGATCAGTGTGAAAATGGGGGCCAGCTGGTCAGCACAAACTTGTAAGACAGGAGGGTGACACGCCATCCGAGCCCGGTGCCTTCCTGGTCTTCTGTCTCTTGAAGAGCTGGCATACGTCCTCAACGCAGATCCTGAGTGTGGGTGGGGGTTCGATGGGAGGGGAGATTGGCTGGCAGGGAGTGCAGTTGAACGTGTATTGTGGCTGGAGAGGGTGAGGGGTGTGAAAGTTTGCTTTCAAATCTGCAGTAAAACCCATTTAGGTCATCAGCTAGTTGATGGTTCCCTGCAGTGTGGGGGGAAGGTCTCCTGTAGTTAGTGATGTCTTTCAAACCACTCCAGACTGATGATGGGTCGTTAGCAAGAAACCTGTTTTTCAGCTTTTCAGAGTAGCTCCTTTTTACCACTCTGACCTCCTTTGAAAGTGTATTTCTGGCTTTGTTATACCGGATCCTATCTCCACTCCTGTAGGCTTCCTCTTTGGCCTGACGAAACTCATCTTCAACTCTGCCATCTCCAGCTCTGCGTCCTGTCTTTTTGTCAGTGCCACTGTCTCCAAACCATATAACGTAGCTGGTCTCGCAACCATCTTTTAAACCTTCCCTTTAACTCTTGCTGGTACCCTTCTGCCACAAATCACTTCTGACAGTCTTCTCCACTCTTTCCACCCTCCCTGCCCTGTCTTCTTCACCTCTGTTCCATACTCCCCGTTACTTTGAACAGCTGACCCCAAGTATTTAAACTCATATGCCTTCGTCACCTCTAATCCTTGCATCCTCATCATTCCTCTGTTCTTCCTCTCGTTCACGCATATGTATTCCATCTTTCTCCTAGTGACTTTGATTCCTCTTCTCTCCAGTGCCTACCTCCACTTCTCCAGGCTCTCCTCAACCTACACTCTACTGTCACTACAGATCACAATGTCATCCATGAACATCATAGTCCAAGGATACTTCTGCCTGATCTCATCCATCAACCTGTCCATCACCATTGCAAACAAGAAAGAGCTCAGAGCCAATCCTTGATATAATCCTACCTCCACCTTGAGCCCATCTGTCATTCCAACTACACACCTCACCACTGTTACACTGCCCTCATACATATCCTGCACCACTCTTACATACTTCACTGCCACTTCCGATTCCTCATACAATGTCACACCTCCTCTCTTGGCACCCTGTCATATGCTTTCTCTAAATCCACAAAGACACAACGTAACTCCTTCTGACCTTCTCTATACTTCTCCATCAACATTCTCAAAGCAAACATCGCATCTGTAGTGCTGTTTTGTGGCATGAAACCATACTACTGCTCACTAATCATCACCTCTCCTCTTAACCTATAGCTTCTATTACTCTTTCCCATATCTTCCTGCTATGGCTGATCAACCTTATACCTCTGTAGTTGCTACATTTCTGCACATCATCCTTTTTCTTGAAAATCGGTACCAGTATGCTTCTTCTCCACTCTTCGGGCACCCTCTCACTTTTCAAGATTGTATTAAACAATCTAGTTAAAAACTACACTGCCATCTCTCCTAAAGCTCTCCATGCTTCCACTTGTATGTCATCTGGACCAACTGCCTTTCCACTCTTCATTCCCTTCATAGCTGCCCTACTTCCTCCTTGCTAATCCACCTTACTTCCTGATTCACTATCCCCACATCATCCAACCTTCTCTGTCTTGCTCTCATTTTCTTCATTTATCAGCCCCTCAAAGTACTCCTTCCACCTTCTCAACACACTCTTCTTGCTTGTCAGCACATTTCCATCTCTATCCTTGATTGCTCTAACCTGCTGCACATCCTTCAGAGCTTGATCCCTCTGTCTAGCCAATAGTTACAAGTCTTTTTCTCCTTCCTTAATGTCTAACCTCTCATACAACTCATCATAAGCCTTTTCCTTTGCCACCCCTCTCTTCCCTTTATGCTGCATCTCCTTGTACTCCCGTCTACTTTCTTCATCTCTCTGACTATCCCACTTCTTCTTTGCCAACCTCTTCCTCTGTGTACTTTGCTGTACTTCCTCATTCCACCACCAAGTCTCCTTGTATTCCTTCCTCTTTCCAGATGACACACCCTTCCTAGCTGTCTCCCTCACTAGTTCTGCAGTGGTTGCCCAGCCATACAGCAACTCTTCACTACCACCCAGTGCCTGTCTTAACTCCTCCCTGAACTCCACACAACAGTCTTCCTTATACAACTTTCACCATTTGATCCTGGGTTCTGTCTTCGCTTTTTTCCTCTTCTTGGTCATCCTACAGACCACTGTCCCATGCTGCCCAGCTACATTCTCCCCCGTCACCACCTTGCAGTCTCCATCCCTTTCAGATCACGCCTCCTACATAAGATATATTCCATCTGTGTGCACTTTCCTCCACTTTTATACGTTCCTTCCCTTTCTTGAAATATGTATTCACCACAGCCATTTCCATCCTTTTCACAAAATCCCCCACCATCTGTCCTTCCACATTCCTCTTCTTGACACCATACCTACCCATCACCTCTGTTCCCTTCACTAACATACCCATTTAAGTCTGCTCGAATCACCACTCTCTCCTCCTTGGGTACACTCTCCACCACTTCATCCAGCTCAGTCCAGAATTCTTCTTTCTCTTCCACATCACACCCAACTTGTGGGGCATATGCGCTGATAACATTCATCAACACCTTCAATTTCCAGCTTCATACTCATCACTCTGTCTGACACTCTCTTCACCTCCAACACACTCTTGACATACTCTTCCTTCAGAATTACCGCTATCTCATTTCTCCATCCATTTGCGCCATGGTAGAAGAGTTTGAACCCTCCTCCGATGCTCCTGGCCTTACTGCCCTTCCACTTGGTCTCTTGTACACACTGTATATCCACCTTCCTTCTCTCCATCATATCAGCCAGCTCTCTCCCTTTACCAGTCATAGTGCCAACATTCAAAGTTCCGACTCACCTCCGCGCTCTTACCCTTCTTCCTCTCCCTCTGTTTCTGTACATGCCTTCCCCCTTTCCTTCTCCTTTTCCCCAACAGTAGGATAGTTTTCACCGGCACCGTGCTGGTTAACAATACCGGTGGCGGTCATTGGTAACCCGGGCCTCGACCAATCCGGTATTGAAGCTTTTTTTTCTGGGGTCCCCAGAGATCTAATTTGATTTAGGCATGTCAAACTTCCCCAAGCCTGTGTGGTGAAAACCAGACTTTGATAGTGAAGACCCAGGTTTATGTTCTTTTAATAGGACCCGTCTTGCTAAATTCACACCATATTGTCATCCCATTGATTGAAACGCCTGACTTCAATTACCCCTTTAAATTAATTAATCATCACATACTTTCCTCAACAAAGACCTTTACTCTTGGATAATTTTGCTCGATAAATAAATGAAAAAGTACAATTTTTTACAAATTATTATTATTTGTTTAATTGGGTTCTCTTTATCTAGTTTTAGGTCAAATGTATGCAGAAATACAGACAATTCTAAAAGGTTCGCAGACTTTCTAGCACCACTGTACATTCTTTGTTTTCTCACTGAATATAGTCTACCCTTATGATTAAGCATCTCTGCCACTGTTTGCTAGGTATGCCAGACTTTCTGGACAAGCTGCATGCTGCTGCCTTGAGGGCCAAGAACCTGGAAGTGGGGATCTATGACTATGCAGGTGTCATAAAGAGCAGTGACACTAATCGCCAACCTAGCCAGGACTGCCTTACTGGGGACAACACGCGCACAGGCGGTTCTGGGCAAATCTACGCTTGAGACTGAGATCACATAGAAAAGTGTGGTAGCTTGTTTTTTTTTTTTTTTTTTTTTTAAATCACCTGCACCCGAACACAATAAAACTCTTCTGCCCCACACTTAGTTTATGCCAGGTTTATAAACACATTGCGATACTTCATGGAGAGCATCAAATGGAAGTCGCAATCAGCATCGAAAGGTTGGACGTAGTTGTCAATACTCAGACATGGCTATATGGGTCACAGATAAGATATTGTGCGAACAATGAACTATGTTGTTAATTGCTTTTTGTCCATAGAGAAAAGATAACATAGCCAGGAAGCTCTCATTCAGATTACTGACTTTGCCACTGTTTTAACTTGGCCAACTAATGTTCTGTGGGGGAAGTATTCCTTTGCCTCCTTTTGATAATTCACATACTGCAGCAACTAGTGAAACTGAGCCAAATTATCCTTATTGTAGAGATCCTCTTGCCAAAGTACTGTTTCTCTCTACGTTTCCTGTCTTGTCTCATCAACACCTCAATGTCTGTCACTTTCTGACTCTAAAACCTGTCTCCATTCAGACCCCTGTGCTATTGTCTTTCTGAGTTAAGCTAGTGATTGCTAGAGTGGCAGTAGTCTTGCCATGATGGGAAAGATATACAGCAATCACGGTGATGGGCTGCTGACCAAGAATCTAGCCAAAACGTTAAAAATGCACCCTTGTTCAGCTGATGACAAGGACATGGCTTCATTTCTCTCCCTTGAATTGACTTCAAGCCAACGGTTTCCTAATTTGCTTGCAGTGGGAACACAGTAATAGAGCTGTGTATGACAAAATGTGATTGATAACAAAATGAGTACATTTGCACAGCGTAGTGGCCTGGCGGTCTATTCCATAGCCTACCAACATGGGGATCGGTGGTTCGAATCCCCGTGTTACCTCCGGCTTGATCAGGCACTCCTACAGACACAATTGGCCGTGTCTGTGGGAGGGAAACTGGATGTGGGTATGTGTCCTGGTCGCTGCACTAGCGCCTCCTCTGGTCAGCCGGGGCACCTGTTTGGGGGGGGAGTGTAGTGTGATCCTCCCACGTGCTACGTCCCCCTGGCGAAACTCCTCACTGTCAGGTGAAAAGAAGCGGCTGGCGACTTCACATGTATCGGAAGAGGCATGTGGTAGTCTGCAGCCCTCCCCGGATCGGCAGAGGGGGTGGAGTAGTGACCAGGATGGCTCGGAAGAGTAGCCAGATATAATTTGGGAGAAAAGGTTGGGGGGGGGGGTTGCAAAGCATAATGAGAACGTTAATCTACAAAATTGGAGCTTGAAGATACAGTGGTTTCTTTGGGTGTTTCATGACTTGGAAACAAGTGTTTTGCTCTCGGTGCAGCCCAGGTTTCACACTCTCCGTCCAACATGCTGTCTGTCTGTCTGTCTGAGTGTTTGAAACTGCCAGGGTGCATCAGTAGCCTTCTGAAGATAATGAGTTCTTCACTGTTGGACTTAGTGTCTTATGACAACCACATAATCCTCAGATACAATGGTACTAATGTGTTTTTTATTATCCTAACGAAGCATCAAGCCCCTCACCAGTTTATGAACCAGTTCCCTTATCAGATAAACTTGCAGCACTTGTGCCACCTCATGATTCACCTATTTTATTTTAGTTCAAAACATATCCCACTTCATGATTCACCTATTTTATTTTGGTTCAAAACATACCTGTAATGAAATGGATAAATAACCATTTTTGTGACAGACTGAATAAAATGTTGCATTAGAATGAGTGATGGGATTTAATGTGTCAGTTCCTCTATGTTCACATTTAACATGAGTAGTACTTTTTTATGTAAATAAGTCAAGGTTCGTAACGGCATTGGTGTGTTTCTAATGCTTATTTTGTTTTTACAAAGTGTTGGTCCTACTGGAATGGTTTTGACCTTCTCATCCTTGTTGCTGACTGAGCTAACAGAGTTTGCAAGGGGGGAGTTATGAATGTATTAATGCCACATTTGCAGTGGTGTAAAACATAGCCTCATTTAACTAACACTGTTTACAGCCTGACAATCCGGCACAATGTCTTGACACAGTTTGTGTATTAAAAAAACATCTCATTGTACAACAACTAGTATGATACATTTTTAACAAACAGCTAAGTCAGTGTAGTCGAGTCTATCTCGGGGTCCACTTTGATAAGATTCCCATATGTACATGTAATTAAGTAATTTCATTGGGTAATTACATGTTTTAAGTAATAGTTAATGTATCCCAGTGATGTCTAAAAAAAAGTGAAGAAGTTTGAGAATGTTGGGTTTGCGAATGTAATACATTTTGGTGTGCTGTAATTTCTTCACCAGTGTGTCACCTCCGATAGTCTAAACATGTGTTGTACCTTTTCCACAGGAAGTTGAATCAGTTCATCCGCACACAACACTCAGATGAGCGATGAAACTTTTCTCTCTTGATAAACGTGTCCGGATGAACCGATCCAACCTCCTGTGATTTTCTTACCTGGTTTATTAAGCATGCATAAAGACGTTATACCTTTTTCTGCAAACGGTTTTGACCTTGATTACCAACATTGTTGTGATTTCTTTTAGAAATTGTATAATTGTAGTGTATAGAAGTGAGCATCTTATGAACTGGTGCACTCATACCCCTGTGATTTGCATTAACTAATCGGCGCAAATAAAGATGTCAAATGTAATTTTGTGTTTTGTTTTCAGTGAGTGACTTACTAGAGGATTATCAGAGGTGAAATCAGAAACACAATAAGCACTGTGGTGGTGAAACTCTAGTTTCTATCTAGAACTAGTTTTTTATTAAATCTAGAACCAGTGAAAGAGAGCTCCGTAATTTTATGTGGTCATCAGAATACTAGCTTAGGGTGTCTGGGTAGCGTAGCGGTCTATTCCGTTGCCTCCAACACGGGGATCGCAGGTTCAAATCCCTGTGATACCTCTGGCTCGGTTGCTTCCCTACAAACACAATTGGCCGTGTCTGCGGGTGGGGAGCCGGAGGTGGGTATGTGTCCTGGTGCCTCATGTATCAAATCGTTACTATGGGCAAGTCTATGGAGATTGTCTGACAGTCAGCAGCAAAGCATGATGGTTATTTGTAATTCCTTCCTCCTAACATCAATTGTCCACCTCTTGCAATGAGCAATCACCCAGGCCTGGGAAGACGTCAGTGTTAGCCAATCGGTGTCTGAATTCAGGGGTTACCCAGGTTATACACTGGTCTCTGAGACAAACTTAAGGGCTAAAAAAAATCCCATGGGTGTGTACACACAAATTTGCCCATAGTAACCCTTGATACATGAGGCCCCTGGTCTCTGCACTAGCGCCTCCTCTGGTCGGTCGGGGCGCCTGTTCAGGGGGGAGGGGGAACGGGGGGGGGGGATAGCGTGATCCTCCCACGCACTACATCCCTCTGGTGAAACTCCTCACTGTCAGGTGAAAAGCGGCTGGCGACGCCACATGTATCGGAGGAGGCATGTGGTAGTCTGCATCCCTCCCCCCGGATCAGCAGAAGGGGTGGAGCAGTGACTTGGACGGCTCGGAAGAGTGGGGTAATTGGCCGGGTACAATTTGGGAGAAAAGGGGGGGGGGACAATAGCTGGAATCTGTATGGACCCTTGCAAACTATGTACATCAGAATCTTGGTTTGAGATCAAGGCATGGATGTTGCTTTTCACTGGTAATGGCATCTTGTCTAAAAATTGAGACAAAAAAGTTATTATAATATATTATAAATATTATAAAATAACTAATATAATCATTCTGAGATATCTAACTTTTATTGTGAGTAGTTTCCCTGTATAAATAAAGGGCTAAATGTTTGGATTCTCCCCAAGTGGGGAGGACTGATGCCTTGATGCTCCGTTATAGACTTTCCCTCAACGTGCAGTTCATCTGAATCAAGCAAGCAATATTTCTCTGGAAAATTTAGCGTTTTCTTCTCCTTTAATTTATTCTTTGAAGTGGACTTCGACTGCCCAATTTGAAAGTATGAAGGATGACGCTATCCAAATGTAATAATGATTGGATGCTGTGGTCTTCTTGGCTCCAGTATAGGCAATCTGAAGTAAAGATGACTGTTTGGATAGCTACATTAATCTTCTTTTAGGGCTTGTTTGCATTAGATTTTGTCAAATGTTGGTTTTCCTTGTGGAGGATAAGCTCACAATGTATTTCTGGCACATTCACCCAGTGTATGTAGATCACCGCTGCATTTTAAGTTAGCAGCTGCAGATGAGAAACCTCACATCACACCATCGCAGTGGAAGTACGGTCCAATCTGATGAACCATAAATCGTACCAACAATGACCATAGTTTTTAGATTTATTATTTTCTAAGTATGGCAAAGACTCTGCAAAATGTTGGCAAACATACATTTCTGAAGAAAAAAAAAAGATTGTTTTAGTGGGAATATGAAAGACATTACATATGAATGAATGAATTCTTGTGAATTGACTATTCTCATTCAGTACAGGAGGCAATTTACTCGGTGCGGTGTTTGAGAAGTCGAGGCTGTGGAGATATTCTGGTCCTGCATCGATTAAGGTAATTCTGACAGTATTCCAACTCAAAAATCTTGTGCTTACATTTCAAAGTGTCAAAGAGACAAGGAGCCTTGAATATACATTTATATCATTTATATTTAATGTTTTTACTTGAAATATAAGAAACTGAAGATGTACTGCATAAAAACTGAAATGTACTGCATTTGAAGAGTGGTCCAAGTCAGGCTACATTTGCAGAAGGGTAAAATGCACAGTACTGAACGACATATTTGATCATATTTGGAGCATAAAGTTGCAGCAAAAAATAAACCCAAGCGCCGATGTATTGGGCATTGTGCAATATCTCTACAGTGTGATTTACAGATGAGCAAAGTGTCCACACTTTGAGTGCTTGGTTTAATATATGACCTCTATCAGCTGAAACAAAAAGCTACATTAAAACGCCAATATTCGCTTACTGTAATAGATCATATCTGCAAATCTGTCACACTGGAACCAGGTTGCAGCAAATCACAAATCTACTTCATCTGTAAACTAACAAATTGTAAGCCTAATAAGTTGCCATCCTATAGTTGCAATTTTCAACATGAAAAAAAAAAGCTAGATAATCACACAGGACGTAATCTACAATGTATTAGGAATGAGAATTGTTCTAATGATCACATATTTTTAACCAAATCACAGCACAAAAACAAGCATATGCATCAGTCTTAGCAATTGAACGAGAAAAAGAACACAATTTTGGGCTTAAAATTGAAAACATAGAAATATCTTCAGAAAATACTGTAAAAATTGGCTCCAAAGTTTTTCTTTTTTTTCTCTTTTTATTTCAAGAGCCCTGTTGATAATGGGCTGATAGCAGACAGCAGATAACGTCAGTGAGCAGGGTGGTTACGGCAGTTGACGAGTGCTCACAAGCCTCCAAGGTGCTTGGCACAACCATGGACAGAAGAAGTGCTGCATGGTTAGATCAAGCACAATGGGGTCCTGGGCAGAGGTACAAAAAACAATCAACGATCGCACTGACTCCAATTCGGTCTGTGGATTCTAAAAGCTTATCCTAATTGGATAAGATGACGATGGTCTTCCTTTCAGGCATCAAAATAGATGATTTAGTCTTCTGTAATTTAGTGTAGTCTACTCATTTTTGAAGACGATGGTTCATCAAAGCTCCAAAAATTGCGTGGTCAAAAGTCCTGAAAGAAATATACTTGTGGCCACATAAGTATTTTTGATGCTTTTGTTCTCCACTAAGTCTGGTCAGCAGTCTTAAGGACAATCCCATGGTTTGCTTGCATCCATAGCACAAGAAAAGAGGCAGAGGAGGTCCATAGGCGGTATGGTTGTGCTCCAGGCTTATGGAGTGATGGACTAAAATGACGCCTTCGATTTGCACTACTATGAGATTAGGCTAGTTCGTGTTTGTAATATAACGCGGGGTTGAAACATCTGCAAAATTAGAAAAAAAAAAAGATTAGTCATAGGTCACACTCACTGCGGAGAAACAGGCACCACCCTCCCTGCGCACAAACTGCGTCAAACCCCACCCTCCCATCCTTCGCACCCTAGCCTACCAAACACCTTTTTACGGAAAAAAAAGGACTTTGGCACCCCTTTTGTGATACATGTAGATATTCAAACTTTCCATGGAACAATTTAAGACATGCTGGAAGGATAAAGTAATTGATGAAGTTACTTCTACTCTACATCAGTCTATCAGATGTACTCCCAAGCGATCAATGGAAACAGAATTTGGGTAGAATAATGGTTCGCTTGTGATGAACCTCAGCCTCTCATGCAGACTGCAGCCACCAATCGTTTCCATCTAACTGGCCTAAATCAAGAGTCTTAGTGGCTAAGGACATAAGTAGATTGAAGAATGACATTTATAATTGTGTTGTTGTTGTCTACCTATGAAACCTTGCCATTTCATTAAGGATGAGATAAAACCACCCCAAACACTCTGGTTCTAACCATGTTAACGGTCTCTGGACACAATGTCAAGAGTCACGATACCATCAGCCGAAAGACCTGCATCAATGGTCTCTCTAAAAGGTCTAACAATCTTGTTACCTCCATTCTTTTCCAGATCTCTGGGGACAACTTATTAAAATGGAAAAGGCATGATGTGATAATCAACTTATATCTCCGCCAGCGGAGCCACTTTATGTAATGAAATTAGGTAAACGTACGGAAACGCACAGAAAAACCCTATGTTTGTCATGACAAAATGGGATTAATGGCACGATGGTGGGGGGGCGAGGTGAAAATGGTAGGTGTTGTTAGAAATGCCATTTGTTTTTGTGGTAGAGGTGCAGAGCGATGATAGTTTTTGATTATGATGATGTTTCAGACAAATGAAGTATGGAGGGTGGAATGACATGATGGCTTTTACACAAACAATTGATCACTTACCTTGTTTTTTGTCATATTTTTTCTCTATTTTTTAGCTTCATGATTTCCAGAACTATAACTTTTTCAAATTCTGTGACAAAATTACACATGAAAATAGATCTAACCAATATCAAGTTAAATTTATGTTTTTTTTTTACTTCATGGTTGCTTTTATGATGGACACCTATGTTGATGCTCCATCTTCAACCACTGAAGAAGCCTGACTCAAGAAAAATCCTTCAAACAAACCAAATATTCACAGAACTAATAATCACAGAAACTAAAGGAAGAAATATTGACACAACAGATACAAGAATAAATACTCCCTTAGCATCTTGCTGACACACTCCTACCATTCATTGTCTTTGGAAAGTCACTAGACTCATTTGATCTTTCCAAGAAACCCACCTCTCCATCTGCCCGCTTCGGTCCGATGCTTGGTGGCCAGATAAGTGTTGCAGACTAAGAAGTAGAGTTGGGAGCTCTGAGGTCTGTCTTAGTGGTCGGCCAGCTTGCTCTACTGGAGACAGACTGTCCTGACTGTGTCTTCTACCAGACCCTATCTCCTGCCCCTCCTTCAAGTTAGGAGGGGTTGGTGATTTCTCATGGGATAGGTGGCTTGGAAAGTAGGACTTGGGCAGAGTGGGATTGGCTATGTGTTGGGAGTGTTTGTGGGGAGGGGGGGTCCGGTTCCGCATTTCATAAATATTAATACAGAGTCCCGCTTCTCAAAAGGGGCAGATTCTTTAATTTCGTTAGAGGGGGAAGTGCTTTATTCACTTAATGGGTTTTATTAGTGCCTGGTCTTCAACTCTTTCATTAGCTAAAGTGCTGCTATAATTTACAAGGGGGAAGGAGGTGGGGGTAGAGTCGGTGTCAGAGGAGTGTTGATCCTGCTGCTACTGGACATGCGAGCACTGATCTAAACCACTGCAGCTTTTAGTGGACATACATGTCTGTCTCAAAAAAGAATTGTTGACCATATGTAACATCCTAGATGGCCTCCTCAGCAGACCATTATAGTGCTGTTGAGGTAAGTGCATTGTCTCTGTCGCAACTTGGCACTTGATGTAACTGGACTTGGGAGAAAAAACTTGCAAAATGAACCTGAAATGAGAGCAAAGCACATCGTTTTGAATACATTTCTTCATAGTAAAAACACAACTAAACTACTTAAAGTAAAGAATACTTATGGACAGTATCTGGAGAAAAAAATACTGTATAGCCATGGTAGAAATTCAAGTTCA